>NC_081361.1:97953816-98173701 GCF_030684315.1 Stegostoma tigrinum
CCCACCTCTCACCCCTCTCTCTCTCCCCCCACCTCTCACCCCTCTCTCTCTCTCTCCCCCCCCCCCCCACCTCTCACACCCCTCCCTCCCTCTCTCTCTCTCTCCCCCTCCCTCTTCCCATCTCTCTCTCTCTCTTTTCATGGGTGTGTATTTTGTGCGGGAGTGGGATGAAGTGGATGATGTGGTGTGAGGAGCGGGGAGGGAAGGGGAGCGGTTGACTGACTTTGCAGTGGAGTTTCATCAGGATGTTGCCTGGTCAGGTTAGGTCGGCTGGGGTTGTGCTCCTTCGGGAGAGAGGGCTAACGGGAGGGACCTGATTTAAGGTGCACAATACTATGGGGATGAGACAGCGGAGAAACCTCTCTGCTTTAGTACAGGCATCAGTAAGCAGCGGTACAACAGGGAGATTTAGAGTGGTTTGAGGGCAATCTTTTTCATCCAGACGGTGAAGAGTGACCAGAACTTGCTACCTAAAGGGGTAGTAGAGGCAGGAACCCTCAAGACATTGAAGAAGCATTGAGATAAACACTTGAAATGCTTTCTCATCGCAACCTGGGGAGGCGATGGCCTAGCGATTATTCTCGTTGGACTGTTAATCCAGAGACCCAGATCGTGTTGTGGGGACCTGGGTTTGAATCCTGTCACGGCAGATGGTGGAATTTGAATTTAATAAAATATCTGGAGTTAAGAATCTAATAATGACCATTGTTGGAAAAACCCATCTGGTTCAGTAATGTCATTTACTACCCTCTTAGGTAGCACGTTGACTCTGAACTACTCTCTGGGCAATGAGGGATGGGCAGCGCTGTCCTCATCCCGTGATTGAATAAAGGAGGTAAAAAAGTCTCTGGGCCAAGTGCTGGAAAATGAGATTACGGTGAATGGATTTTGATGATCCGTGCAGGCACATGGGCTGAACGGCCTCGATCTGTTCTCTAAAAGTCTATGCGTGACTTAAAAAAATAAGAAATGAGTTGGTGCAGAGAAGCAATGGCACCTGAGAATCCAACTAAACAAACAGTTAAAGTTGCAGTTCCGGTCAATAAACATTTAATGAAAAAAGCAAATGACGTACCAGAGTTTATTTCCAAAGAAATAAAATTGAAAAGTAGTGAACTTATCCTCAACCTCTCTTGAACCTTGTTTGGGCATTTTCTTTGGATACTGTATGCTGTTCCGATCCCCAGATTATAGTTCGTTGCAATACATTTACAAGGATGGTACCAGGCATATGTGGTTATAAGGCTTTGGAGTAGATTTGTGGATGCTGTGGTTGGTTGGCTCACCGAGCTAGTTTCTTGTTTCTCAGACGTTTCATTACCCTGCTTGGTAAGATCCTCAGTGCAGCCTCCAATGAAGCGCAGCTGTGTTTTCCCGCCTGGCATTTAAACTCTGGGGTCCGTTGAGCTGAATTGCCTCCCTTCCGATTTTCCTTCGTGGTGGAGTGTATATGGGGTTGAACTCTGTGTTTATTGATGGCTTTCTTCACAGAGTACCAAGCTTCTAGGAATTCCCATGCCTGTCTCTGCGTAGCTTGTCCCAGGATCTTGGTGTTGTTCCACTCGAAGTGATGGCTGTCCTTATCCATGTAGATAGAGATGAGGGAGTATTGGTCATGTCTTTTTGTAGCCAGTTGATGTTCGCGTACCCTTGTTGTTGGTCCCCACTACGAACAGGACCAATGTCATCCATAAGATTCCCTGCAGAGACTGAGAAACACTACATCGGAACGAAACTAACAACAAGGTTTGATGTAACTCCTGGGACAAGCTACACAGAGACTGGCATGGGAGTTCCTAGAAGCCTAGTACTCCATGAAGAAAGCCATCATTAAACACATTGAACGCAACACCATGTACACTCCACTACGAAGGAAAACCGGAAGTGAGGTAATCCAGCGCAACAGACTCCAGAGTTTAAAAACCAGGCGAGAAAACACAACAGTGATTCATCGGAGGCTGCACTGAGGATGTTACCCAGCGGGGTAATGAAACGTCTGCGGAACCAGCTCAGCGAGCCAACCATTCACAATGTGTGGTTATACTTTAGGAATAAGTAAATATTGAAAATTTCTACATGCGGGAAATAGACAAACAACTCGAATCTTAACAAAAACTAAGGCCGACCTGTAAAATTACTGTTCCATTTGTCAGTTCTGTCTTCAGTAAAGTGGGGGAAGGGGTCTTTAACAACACTTTCGCTGCACACAGCCTCTGAGCCTAACATCAGTGGTGGGTAGGTTGTTAGAAGGGATTCTGAAAGATAGGATTTCCATGCATTTGGAGAGGCACGGACTGATGTAGGTTAGTCAGCATGGTTTTGTGGGAGGGAAATCATCTCTCACACTTGACTAATTGAGTTTTGTTTTGAGGAAGTAATCAAAAATATTGATGAGGGCTGAGCAGTAGATATTGTTCACACGGACTTTAGTGAAGTGCTTGACAAGGTTCCATGTGGGTTATATAATTGTTTATATAAGTGACAAACAGAAGTGGACTCAGCACCGATCCCTGTGGAACACCACTGGCCGAAAAACAACCCCCCACCACAACCCTCAGAGTCCGACTGTCAAGTCAACTTTGCATCCAATTGGCAATCTCTCCCTGAACCCCATGCGATCTAATTTCACTAATTACTCTACCATTTCAAACCTTATCAAAGACTTTACTAAAGTCCATGTAAACAATGTCTACCACTGTGGCCTCAGTGATCTTTTTGGCTACTTGCTCAAGAAAACTTGATTAAACATGGTTTTACTCCTACAATGCCATGGAGAGGATTCAGAACCGGTTTACCAGGATGTTGCTAGGAATGGAGGGTTTAAGTTATAAAAATAGGCTGGGACTTTTCTCAGTGGAGAGTAGGAGGACGAGGGTTGAGCTTGTAGAGGTTCATAACATCATGGGGAGCACAGATACGGTGAATGGTGCTTAATGTTAAGGTGGGAGAAGAAAGATTTATAATGAATATGTGGGGCAACATTTTGACACAGACAGTGATTTGTGTGTGGAGTGAACTGCCAGAGGAAATGGTGGAGGCTGGTACAGTTGCAACGTTTAAAAGACATTTGGATAAGTACGTGAATAGGAAAGATCGGAGGGATGTGGGCCAGATGCGGGCAGGTGAGACTGGCTCAGTTTGGGAACATGGTTGGTGTGGACAAATTGGACTGTTTCCATGCTCTGTGATTCTGTGATCAATAATCTGCTCATTGATCCTCTGTTTTTGTCCTGAAAAACCATTCCGGACCTCATTTCAGCCTTGGACAAAAGAGCTGAACTTGAGAGGTGAGGTTCAAAACAGCATTTAACCCGTTGTGGCATAAGAACATAAAGGACTAGTAGCAGGAGTAGGCCATTCAGCCCATCTAGTCTGCCCCACTATTTAATACAAACATGGCTGATCTTGTCTTGGCCTCAACTCCATTCTCCTGCCTGCTCTCCATAACACTCTAACCCATAGCTAATTAAAATCTGTCTTATCTCCTCAACATCCCTGCTTCCACTGCACTTTGGGCAAGTGAATTCCACAGATCTATAACCCTTTGAGGGGAGCTACTTCCCCTCATCTGTTTAAAATCTGCTACTCCTTATCCCAAAACTATGGCCTGTCATCTAGATTGCCCTAGATGTAACCTTCTTCTTTATTCATTCATGGGATGAGGGCATCACTTAACTGCCCTCTGGACAATTAGGTGTGGGCAATAAGAGTCAACCATATTGCTGTGGGTCTGGAATCACATGTAGACTAGACCAGGTAAGGATGGCAGTTTCCTTCCTGAAAGGGCATTACTGAACCAGGTGGGATTTTCCAACAATCAACAATAGATCCATGGTCATCATTAGATTCTTAATTCCAGATATTTATTGAATTCAAATTCCACTGTCTGCCGTGGTGGGATTAAAACCCGGGTCCCTAGAACATTATCTGGGTCTTTGAATTAACCGCCCAACAATAATGCCACTAGGCCATCGCCTCCCCTGCCTATCTTTGGACCATGGGAGGAAACCCATAGAGACGCAATGAGAATGCACAAACTCTAGAGATAGTTGCCTGAGAGTGGAATTGAGGCCTGGTGCTGTGAGGCGGCAGTGCTAACCATTGAGCCACTGATCTTTCATTCTTTTGAACTCCAGAGAGTATCCACCCTAACTGCTCAATCTCTCTTCGAGACAAACTTGCCACCTTTGGAATTAATCTAGTGAACCTGCTCTGAACTGCTTGTAATATACCACCATTCCTCCTCAAGTAAGGGGATCAAAACTGTATGCAGTGCTCCAGTGGTGGTCCCACTCATGCTTTGTACAGCTGCCATAGCTCTTCCCTACTTTTATATTCTTTTAACAGTAAATGCCTAAATGCCTTTTGCCTTTATTACTGCCTGCTGTCCCTGACTACTGTGATTCATGCAAAAAGACTTCCAGATCCCTCTGCACCAAAGCACTATTCAGTTTTTTTTCCTATGTTTAGATAACAAGTTACCTTTCCGTTCTTCTGACCAAAATGGCTAACCTCACAACTACCTGTGTTAAACTCCATCTACCAAATTCAAGGAGATTAACCAGAGATTAGCTCAATGGTAATCGGGGCTAAGGTTCTCAAAAGCGTAGATTCATACCTGACACATAGGAAGATGGTCGTGGTTGTTGGAGGTCAGTCATCTCAGCTTCAGGGCATCTCTGCAGGAGTTCCTCAGGGTAGTGTCCTCGGCCCAACCAACTTCAACTGCTTCATCGATGACCTTTCTTCCACCTTGAGATCAGAAATGGGGCTTGAGGAGAGGCAATTGCCTAGTGATATTATCGCTGGACTGTTAATCTGAAGATCCACGTAATGTTTCAGGTACCTGGGTTCAAATCCTGTCATGGCAGATGGTGGAGTTTGAATTCAACTAAAAGTGTGCAGTTAAGTGCCTAATGATGACCTTGAATCCATTATTGAATGTTGGAGGGAAATCCCATCTGGTTCACTAATGCCCTTTAGGGAAGGAAACTGCCATCCTTACCTGGGCTAGCCTATGTGTGACTCCAGACCCACAGCAATGTGGTTGGCTTTGGGCAACTGGGATTCACAAGACTCAATACTGAAGTAGTCCATGCCTAAATTTAGCAAGGTCTGGACAATGTTAAGGCTTGGGTTGATAAGTGCCAAGTAACATTAGCAGCCCAAATGTCAGGTAATCACCGTCTCCCAAAAGTGAGAATGTAATCTCCGTCCCTTAAAGTTCAACAACATTGTCATTACTGACCCCTACTATCAAAACCCCGGGAGTTACCATTGATACAGAACTGAAATGAATTAGCCGGCCAAATCCAGTAGCCACAAGTGTAGATCAAACGCTAGGAGTCCTGCAGCTAATAACCCCTGCCTGTGCTCCCCAAAGCTACTTTTTACAAGGGATAAGTCGGGAGTTTGACGGAATACTCCCCATTTGCATGGAATGGTGCAACTCCAACAACACTAAAGAAGCTTGACACTATTTCTGCAAGCATCTGCTCCTTCCATCACTGATACTCACTAGCAGCAGTGTGTACTTTCTGCAGATATTCACCAAAGATGCTTTAACTTCACTTTCCAAGCCTAGCATTTGTATCACTTAAAAGGACACATTTTAAAATCCGGACTGAGCAATAATAGCTTCACCTTCCCTAAACCCTGACTGGTACATGGCCGATGATCAACACTGTGCAAATGTGGAAACTTGCAAGTGCCAACAGCTGAGGCAGTAACTGTGACACCTCATTAATATTCCAGTCATACATTCCTGCTGCCAACTGAAAGGAGAAAATGCCTCTTTTACCAACCTGTATCTTGTGCTTTTGGAGCTTAATATGAAGTGGGCATCTATTACTGAATGATTCGGTCTTCAGTGCGAATGAACACCAAGACGTTTCTCAATTAGCAGCCGGTCGGTCATGTCTCTGCTCATGTAGTGCATCGCTTGTGTTGCTGGGTAGTACTGGTTAATGTAAAGGTGAGGAATAAAAGGCAATGGAATGGAACATAGACAATCTCTCTTTCCTCTCACCTGCATCATTTGGCTTTCCTGCTAATGGACCAACATTCAGTCTGAATGCTGGTGGAATCAAGTCACTGCGCTTGCTGGAATGGGAGAAGTGTCTGTCACTGCGATATTGCATTTGGAGGCAGAGTGTAGAAATTGCACATGTTTGAGAACGTGGTCGTTTCCACAGAAACGAGCCATCTTATCAATATCTGCTGAAAGAGCAGAGAAACAAAAACATCCGTTCATATCAGTCCTCTCTGGAATGTTGTGGAGGATCGCAGCTTTGGTGCCACAAGGAGCTCTGGGGACTGAACTTGCCACAGGCACATTTCTGGCTGAGGCACATTTCTGGCTGAGCCATCTGGCTGGAGACCGCCTCCTGATAGACCAGCTCCAGCTCACTGCCTCCGAAAGGATGGACCATAAGAGGTTTCAGCTCAATCTGAGGGCCAGGGCAGTCACTGTTACTAAAAACAAACCGTAGGAATTTAGGGTAATAAAATGTGAGGCTGGATGAACACAGCAGGCCAAGCAGCATCTCAGGAGCACAAAAGCTGACGTTTCGGGCCTAGACCCTTCATCAGAGAGGGGGATGGGGAGAGGGAACTGGAATAAATAGGGAGAGAGGGGGAGGCGGACCGAAGATGGAGAGTAAAGAAGATAAGTGGAGAGGAGAGTATAGGTGGGGAGGTAGGGAGGGGATAGGTCAGTCCAGGGAAGACGGACAGGTCAAGGAGGTGGGATGAGGATAGTAGGTAGATAGGGGTGCGGCTTGGGGTGGGAGGAAGGGATGGGTGAGAGGAAGAACAGGTTAGGGAGGCAGAGACAGGTTGGACTGGTTTTGGGATGCAGTGGGTGGGGGGAAGAGCTGGGCTGGTTGTGTGGTGCAGTGGGGGGAGGGGACGAACTGGGCTGGTTTAGGGATGCGGTTGGGGAAGGGGAGATTTTGAAACTGGTGAAGTCCACATTGATACCAGTAGGCTGCAGGGTTCCCAGGCGGAATATGAGTTGCTGTTCGTGCAACCTTCGGGTGGCATCATTGTGGCAGTGCAGGAGGCCCATGATGGACATGTCATCTAGAGAATGGGAGGGGGAGTGGAAATGGTTTGCGACTGGGAGGTGCAGTTGTTTGTTGCGAACTGAGCGGAGGTGTTCTGCAAAGCGGTCCCCAAGCCTCCGCTTGGTTTCCCCAATGTAGAGGAAGCCGCACCGGGTACAGTGGATGCAGTATACCACATTGGCAGATGTGCAGGTCACCGTCAAACCCGCAGACAAGGGTGGCGCAGTGGTAGTATGGCGCACTGACCTCTTCATCGCTGAGGCCAGACGCCAACTCTCCGACACCACCTCCTACCGCCCCCTCGATCATGACCCCACACCCGAGCACCAAACCATCATCTCCAACACCATTCATGACCTCATCACCTCAGGGGACCTCCCACCCACAGCCTCCAACCTCATTGTTCCCCAACCCCGCACGGCCCATTTCTATCTCCTTCCCAAAACCCACAAACCTGCCTGCCCTGGTCGACCCATCGTCTCAGCCTGCTCCTGCCCCACCGAACTCATCTCCACCTATCTGGACTCCATTTTCTCCCCTTTGGTCCAGGAACTCCCCACCTACATCCGTGACACCACCCACGCCCTCCACCTCCTCCAGGACTTCCAATTCCCTGGCCCCCAACACCTCATATTCACCATGGATGTCCAGTCCCTGTACACCTGCATTCCGCATGGAGATGGCCTCAAGGCCCTCTGCTTCTTCCTGTCCTGCAGGCCCGACCAGTCCACCTCGACCGACACTCTCATCCGCCTAGCTGAACTCGTCCTCACCCTCAACAACTTCTCTTTTGACTCCTCCCACTTCCTACAGACTAAGGGGGTGGCCATGGGCACCCGCATGGGCCCCAGCTATGCCTGCCTCTTTGTAGGTTACGTGGAACAGTCCCTCTTCCGCACCTACACAGGCCCCAAACCCCACCTCTTCCTCCGCTACATTGATGACTGTATTGAAGCCGCCTCTTGCTCCCCAGAGGAGCTTGAAGAGTTCATCCACTTCACCAACACCTTCCACCCCAACCTTCAGTTCACCTGGGCCATCTCCAGCACATCCCTCACCTTCCTGGACCTCTCAGTCTCCATCTCAGGCAACCAGCTTGTAACTGATGTCCATTTCAAGCCCACCGACTCCCACAGCTACCTAGAATACACCTCCTCCCACCCACCCTCCTGCAAAAATTCCATCCCCTATTCCCAATTCCTCCGCCTCCGCCGCATCTGCTCCCACGATAAGACATTTCACTCCCGCACATCCCAGATGTCCAAGTTCTTTAAGGACCGCAACTTTCCCCCCACAGTGATCGAGAACGCCATTGACCGCGTCTCCTGCATTTCCCGCAACACATCCCTCACACCCCGCCCCCGCCACAACCGCACAAAGAGGATCCCCCTCGTTCTCACACACCTCCCTACCAACCTCCGGATACAACGCATCATCCTCCGACACTTCCGCCATTTACAATCCGACCCCACCACCCAAGACATTTTTCCATCCCCACCCCTGTCTGCTTTCCGGAGAGACCACTCTCTCCGTGACTCCCTTGTTCGCTCCACACTGCCCTCCAACCCCACCACACCCGGCACCTTCCCCTGCAACCGCAGGAAATGCTACACTTGCCCCCACACCTCCTCCCTCACCCCTATCCCAGGCCCCAAGATGACATTCCACATTAAGCAGAGGTTCACCTGCACATCTGCCAATTTGGTATACTGCAACCACTGTACCCGGTGTGGCTGCCTCTACATTGGGGAAACCAAGCGGAGGCTTGGGGACCGCTTTGCAGAACACCTCCGCTCAGTTCGCAACAAACAACTGCACCTCCCTGTCGCAAACCATTTCCACTCCCCCTCCCATTCTCTAGATGACATGTCCATCATGGGCCTCCTGCAGTGCCACAATGATGCCACCCGAAGGTTGCACGAACAGCAACTCATTCCGCCTGGGAACCCTGCAGCCATATGGTATCAATGTGGACTTCACCAGTTTCAAAATCTCCCCTTCCCCTACCGCATCCCTAAACCAGCCCAGTTCGTCCCCTCCCCCCACTGCACCACACAACCAGCCCAGCTCTTCCCCCCCACCCACTGCATCCCAAAACCAGTCCAACCTGTCTCTGCCTCCCTAACCGGTTTTTCCTCTCACCCATCCCTTCCTCCCACCCCAAGCCGCACCCCCATCTACCTACTAACCTCATCCCACCTCCTTGACCTGTCCGTCTTCCCTGGACTGACCTATCCCCTCCCTACTTCCCCACCTATACTCTCTCCACCTATCTTCTTTACTCTCCATCTTCGGTCCGCCTCCCCCTCTCTCCCTATTTATTCCAGTTCCCTCTCCCCATCCCCCTCTCTGATGAAGGGTCTAGGCCCGAAACGTCAGCTTTTGTGCTCCTGAGATGCTGCTTGGCCTGCTGTGTTCATCCAGCCTCACATTTTATTATCTTGGAATTCTCCAGCATCTGCAGTTCCCATTATCTCTGTCGGAATTTAGGGGCAGAAATAGGCTGATTGGGCCCTTGAGTCTGTTCAACCTTTCAATGAGATCGTGTTGGTGAACTGACCTCTACTGTCCTGTCTGCTAACCCCTGTGCCCAAGACCCCGCAATACCCTTATATGCCAATAGAAAATTAGAGGCTAGTGGAAGTGAGTTAGCTCAGTTGGCTAGATGGTTGGTTTGCAATGCAAAGTGACGCTAACAATGTTGTCTCAATTCCTGCACCAGCTGAGGTTAACATGAAAGGACTCTCACTCTCAACCTCTCCCCTCGCCTGATGTGTAGTGACCTGATTCATCTCTCAGTAACGAGGGAGCAGCCCTACAGTCTGGTAAAACTACAGTAACTTTGCCTTCACTTGTAACAGCAATCTATCAGCCTCTACTACCTTCTAGGGTAGAGAATTCCCCAAAATGATGAACCACTGTGAGCAATCAAAATTCACCTCATCCCTTGCTCAAAGGAATTTCCATATTTTTTGTTAAAAACTATGTCCTCTTGTTTGGTCTCCCACACATGGGGAAACATTGAGCAGTCGAGGAAGACTGTGGACCGAGAGGGAACGTCAGTGTGAAGGACCTCTTGGAAAACTCAGTTATAAACTACAGACAGAGCACAGAGCAGTACAGAGAGATTGTCTCATGAGTAAGGGCTAAACAGGTTGGGACTGTACTCGCTGGAGTTTAGAAGAATGAGAGGCGAGCTCATTGAAACAACGAGGATTCTGAAGAGCCTTGGCAGAATAAATGCTGAGAGGATGTTTCCCCTCATGGGAGAGTCCAGAACCAGGGGGCACAATCTCAGAACAAGGGACATCCAATTTAAGACTGAGATGAGGAGGAATTTCTTCTCGCAGAGGGTTGGGAGTCTTTGCTACAGAGAGCTGTGGGGAAAGATTCCTTGATGTATTTAAAGGCTAAGATGGATTCTTGATCAGTCAGGGAATCAAGGGTTATAAGGAATGAGCAGGAAAGTAGACCTGAGTAGTGTCAGATTAGCCATGATCACATTAAATGATGCAGCAGGCTCAAGGGGCCAAATGGCTTTTTCTTTCCTGTGATAATGGGAACTGCAGATGCTGGAGAATCCAAGATAACAAAGTGTGGAGCTGGATGAACACAGCAGGCCAAGCAGCATCGCAGGAGCACAAAAGCTGACGTTTCGGGCATAGACCCTTCATCAGAGAGGGTCCCTTCATCTGATGTAGGGTCTAGGCCCGAAACGCCAGCTTTTGTGCTCCTGAAATGCTGCTTGGCCTCCTGTGTTCATCCAGCTCCACACTTTGTTATCTTGGCTTTTTCTTTCCTACTGATTTTTGTGGGATGTGGCCACCGCTAGCTGGGCCCAGCATTTCTTGCCCGTCCCTAGTTGCCCCTTGAGAATGTGGCAGGAGCTGCCTTCTTGAACAGAGGCAGCCCACCTGCTGTGGGTTGACCCACAATGTTATTAAGGAGGGACTTCCAGGTTTTTGACCCAGTGAAACTGAATGAACAGTGATATATTTCCAAGCCAGGATAGTGAGTGGTTTGGAAGGGAACTTGGAGGCAGCGGTGTTCCTGTGTATCTGCTGCCCTTGTCCTTCTAGATGGAAGTGGTTGTGGATTTGGAAGATGCTGTCTGAGGAGTCTTGGGGAATTTCTGCAGTGCATCTTGTAGATAGTACACACTGCTGCTACTGAGCATCGGTGATGGAGGATGTGGATGTGGTGCCAATCAGGCGGGCAGCTTTCCCCTGGATGGTGTCAAGCTTCTTAAGTGTTGTTGAGGCTGCACCCATCCAGGCAACTGGGGGGTATTCCATCACACTCCTGACTTGTGCCTTGTAGACGCTGGATAGGCTTTGAGGAGTCAGGAGGTGAGTTACTCACTGCACTATTCCCAGATGGAGAGGAGACAGACAACTTAAAGAGGTGGGGATGGGCCTCCTCTCCACCTCTCCTCTCCTCAATCCATCTTCGATCCGCCTCCCCCCCTCCCTATTTATTTCGGAACCCTCTTCCCCTCCCCCTTTTCTGAAGAAGGGTCTAGGCCTGAAACGTCAGCTTTCCTGCTCCTGTGATGCTGCTTGGCCTGTTGTGTTCATCCTGCTCCACGCCTTGTTATCTCGGATTCTCCAGCATCTGCAGTTCCCATTATTGCGGAGTTACAGATATGGCTTTCTATCATTAACCAGGTTATAGGGCAAGAATGGACGTGTTTTAAATACAGACTAAAATACTGTTACCACAACAGGTGGAAATTGGCAGCTATAACATCCAACCATTATATTAACCGAAGAAGAGAAAGGAGAAAAGCTATTTTGTGCTGGATAGTTTGACCTTGAGCTGAAAAGGCTAGGAGCATTTTCAAATCTGCATGTCTCTTACTATGGGTTTGAGACTTGAAGCTCCAGCTATTCTGAGCTGGTGTTGTGAGAGAGCTCCCTGCTGACTTGTGGCTGGCACCTCGATGCAGAACGACCTCACATTGTACGTTCCCGAGCATCTTCTGATTTCATCTTCCAAACCCGCGACCTTTCCCAGCCCAGAATAATCAGGGCAACAAGTATATGGATACCCCAGTGCCTGCAAGTTCCTCTCCCGTTAACACATTCTTGGAGCAATGTCGTTGTCCCTTTGCTGGCAGAGAATTGTAGGCCTGGACCTCCTGCTCTAACAGCTACTGTGGATGTGCCTGAACTGAACAGTTCACGAAGGCAGCTCTCTGCCACATCCTCCAGGTTTGAAGGGAGAATGGGTGATAGTACTGGCCCAGCCAGTAGCAAATATGAGAAATTACAGCTAGACTCATGATAACAAAGTGTGGAGCTGGATGAACACAACAGGCCAAGCAGCATCTCAGGAGCACAAAAGCTGACGTTTCGGGCCGAGACCCTTCATCAGAGAGGGGGATGGGGAGAGGGAACTGGAATAAATAGGGAGAGAGGGGGAAGCGGTCCGAAGATGGAGAGAAAACAAGATAGGTAGAGAGGAGAGTATAGGTGAGGAGGTAGGGAGGGGATAGGTCAGTCCAGGGAAGATGGACAGGTCAAGGAGGTGGGATGAGGTGGTAGGTAGGAAATGGAGGTGCGGCTTAAGGTGGGAGGAAGGGATGGGTGAGAGGAAGAACAGGTTAGGGAAGCGGAGACAGGCTGGGCTGGTTTTGGGATGCAGTGGGAGGAGGGGACGAACTGGGCTGGTTTTGGGATGCACTGGAGGAAGGGGTGATTTTGAAGCTTGTGAAGTCCACATTGATACCATTGGGCTGCTGGGTTCCCAAGTGGAATATGAGTTGCTGTTCCTGCAACCTTCGGGTGGCATCATTGTGGCAGTGCAGGAGGCCCATGATGGACATGTCATCTAAGGAGTGGGAGGTGGAGTGGAAATGGTTTGCGACTGGGAGGTGCAGTTGTTTGTTGCGAACCGAGCGGAGGTGTTCTGCAAAACGGTCCGCAAGCCTCCGCTTGGTTTCCACAATGTGGAGGAAGCCACACCGGGTACAATGGAAAAATAAACCACATGGACAGATGTGCAGGTGAACATCTGTTTGATATGGAAGGTCATCCTGGGGCCTGGAATAGGGGTGAGGGAGGAGGTGTGGGGGCAAGTGTAGCACTTCCTGCGGTTGCAGGGGAAGGTGCCGTGTGTGGTGGGGTTGGAGGGGAGTGTGGAGCGGACAAGGGAGTCACGGAGAGACTCGTCTGTCCAGAAGGCAGACAAGGGTGGGGATAGAAAAGCCCAGCTCGTCCCCTCCCCCCACTGCATCCCAAAACCAGCCCAGCCTGTCTCCGCTTCCCTAACCTGTTCTTCCTCTCACCCATCCCTTCCTCCCACGTCAAGCCGCACCTCCATTTCCTACCTACTAACCTCATCCCACCTCCTTGACCTGTCCATCTTCCCTGGACTGACCTATCCCCTCCCTACCTCCCCACCTATACTCTTCTCCACCTATCTTCTTTTCTCTCCATCTTCGGTCCGCCTCCCCCTCTCTCCCTATTTATTCCAGTTCCCTCTCCCCATCCCCCTCTCTGATGAAGGGTCTAGGCCCGAAACGTCAGCTTTTGTGCTCCTGAGATGCTGCTTGGCCTGCTGTGTTCATCCAGCCTCACATTTTATTATCTTGGATTCTCCAGCATCTGCAGTTCCCATTATCACTGATACAGCTAGACTCATGTCGCCTGCCATTACAATCATTTAACCTATTTTTCCATGTTATGAGACTTGAACCTAGGTGTTCTTGGTCCAAAGCAGGGGCACTACCACTCTACCACAAGAGAAGCCTGAGGTTTCTTCTTTAGTTGTACAAATTGATTCCCTCCAGATGCTTTTCTAATTCCCTTTTTTTGAAAGTGCTCTTGGGAGCTGCCTCTCTGAACCGTTTCTGATAGTCCACTCCAGAACCAAAATACTCACTGTCCTCTCTCTGTATCGCCATCGGTTCCTTGACTGTAAGACATAGGAGCAGAAGTAGGCCATTCAGCCCATTGGGTCTGCTCCACTATTCAGTAAGATCATGTTTGATCTGACAGTTGTCAACTCCACTTTTTACTCAACATCTTTGATCTCTTTTGCTGACTAAAAATCTGTCTGCCTCAGCCTTGAACATAGTTAATGAGACTGCCTTGAGAGCCCTCAGCAGTAAAGAATTCCACAGAATCAGTACCATCTGAGAGAGGAAGTTCCTCCTCATCTGGGATAATGGGAACTGCAGATGCTGGAGAATCCATGATAATAAAGTGTGAAGCTGGATGAACACCGCAGGCCAAGCAGCATCTCAGGAGCACAAAAGGAGACGTTTCGGGCCTAGACCCTTCATCACAGAGGGTTAGGGTTAGAGTTAGGGTTGAAGTGTCTAGGCCCAAAATGTCAGCTTTTGTGCTCCTAAGATGCTGTTTGGCCTGCTGTGTTCACCCAGCCCCACACTTTATTATCCTCCTCATCTGTGTCGTTTTTATGTGACTCCCCTCATCTGAGACTTTTTTACAAAGGGAAACAGCATCTACCTTGTCAATCTCAAGGACCCCATAAGATCGCCCCATATTCTTCTAAATTCCAATGAGTACAGGTCTAGCCTACTCAACCTCTGCTCATATGACAGTCCTTCTCTAACTGGTAGCAGTTGAGTCAGTGTTCTCTCGACTGCCACCTGTGCCAGGATATTTTTGCCTTGAGAAGGGGAGTAAAACTTCTCACAGTATTCCAACTCTGATCTGATTAGTGACCAGCGTGGTTTTAGCGAAACACCCTATTTTATATCCCATTCCCTTTGCAATAAAGACCAACATTCCATTTGCGTACTGCCCATAGAACATGGATGCTTGGTTTTTTTTGTGGTTCATTGAGGAACAGCTCCCAAATTCCTCTATTTTGTAGCTTTCATCGTTTTAACAATATCCAGCTCCTCTTCTTGCCCAAGTGCATAGCTTCACTTTATATTGCACCCGGCAAGTTTTTAAACCACTCACTCAGTTGTACATCATTTAGGCCTCACTTCTATGGAATTGAAATTTCACCACCTGCTATGGTGAGATTTGAACCCACGTGGACAGAGCGTGAGGTAGGGCCTCTGCAATTCTCATGCCATGACAATATCACTGTAGCAGCTCGCTTGCTTATGGCATTGCTGGTCTAGCTACAGCAGACAGATAGCAGCGGCTATGGAAGGCAGCTCATCCCTGCCAGAGTCAAATGGTGGCCATAAATATTGGCCTTACCAGTAACACTCACATCCATGTGGGAACTTTTGGAAAGAGGAAATGCAGTGATTGTAACGAGGTCATCCAGGTGGACCTCGTAGAATATGAGTTCCCTGATTGGGGCTTTTAGCCTGGTCTAATCGGGGAGCCCTGGCTGACATATAAACAAGAGTGTCAGAGGTTCACTCTGAGAGCTGGCTCTGAGGGACTTGGGTCAGTGTTGAGGACTCTCCATGTGTAAATAAAGGACGACTTGGTGATGGGATGCCAGCCTCTGCGGAGTTATTTCGGGGAACAAAGAAGTTTGTACGGATTTGAAGGACAGTGTAGAAGCCATCTCCTCTCATGTTTTTGGTTTGTCTGGTTGATGCCAGCCTGTATATACTCTGCCAATCCCAGCTGCAGCCGTTCAGAAACAAAACGCCAACAAAGTTGGGGGTGGGTCCAGTGGGGAGTGGGAGAAAGGGAGAGCCGGTGTGTGGAGCACTTTTACAAATGGGCAGTAGAATATAGTGAAAGGAATGAATAAGGAAAATCACTGATGAAAATGGACAGGATAAGAGAGATTGGATAGGGTCTGTGAAATGTCAGGGAATGTGTAGAGCGTGTAAAGGTTATGCGCAGCAAATGAAAGAACATTGCTGTGAGACACAGGGAGTAACTGAGGTCAGAAGGACGCAGTCACAGAAATAAAACTGATGAGTGGCTACAGTCAATGTCAATTTGTTTTGACGCAGGATTCATCCTCTATCACTCCTTATGTTTATGTCTTCACAATGATTGTTTCTCTTATGTCATTCTTTTCCCCTGCTCTCTCAGTTATAAATGTGTTAGAACATAGAACATTACAGCACAGTACAGGCCCTTCGGCCCTCGATGTTGTGCCGACCTGTCATACCGATCTCAAGCCCATCTAACCTACACTATTCCATGTACGTCCATCGGGGTCACAGTCTAAGGATTACGGGATGGGCCATTTAAGACTGAGAAGAGGAGAAATTGAATGGGGTGAACACCCCAGGGAGAGAGGTTCAGAAAAAACAACAGTGCAGCACAGGAACAGACCCTTTGGCCCACCAAAACTGTGATGACACTTGAGACCTTTCTAACCTAAAATCCTTCTGCCTCAAAGCAGTCCGTAACCCCCATTCCCTGCCTACTCATGTATCAGTGAAGATGTCTCTTAAATGTTGCTATTGTATCCATCTCCACTGACTCCTCCAGCAGCACATTCCAGACAGTTACCACTCTCTGTGTATAAAACCTGCCTCTCACATCTCCTTTAAACTTAGCCCCTTTTAATTTAAACCCATGTCACTTAGTAATTCACATTTTTATCCTGGGAAAGACCATGACCATCCATTCTAACCATGTCTCTAATAATTTTGTGAACTTCTGTTGGAGCACCCCAAATCGTCTGGTGTTCAAGTGAAAACAAGCCATGTTTGTCCAATCTCTCCTCATACTTAATACCCTCCAAGTCAGGCAACACCCTGGTAAACCATTTCTGTATATTGTCGCAAACCTCTGTGCGTTTCAGCCAGTGTGGTGACCAGAACGGTACACAATATTCCAGATGTGACCAAAGTTCTATACAGCAGCAATACTGCTTGCTAATTCTTATGCTGTGTGCCTGACCAATGAAAACAATGCCTACTTGGCTACCTTATTGCTTATGTTGCCACTGTCAGGGAACTGTGTATCTGTATGCCTAGACCCCTCTGTATATTAATGCCACTAACTGCATATGTTCCTGCTACATTAGAACAACTTTCAAAATACATTGTACTGCACTTGTCCAGATTAAACACCACCTGCCATTTCTGCTGCCCATCTATACCCTGTTATATCCTCTGGCAATCTACCTCACCATCCACAGGTCCCCCAATCTGTGTGTTGTCTACAAATGTACTCATCAAGCCACCTACTTTCTCTTCTAAATCATTTATGTATATACTACAAACAACTGGGGTCCCAGCACTTGTCCCTGTGGAATGCTATTGATCACGATCTCCAGTAAGAAAAACACCCTTCCAGTGCTAATCTGTCTTCTATGGGAGCCATTTCTAATTCCCTTATACCAGCTCGTTGTGCATCTCGTGTAACTTCACCTTCTGTATCAGCCTACCATTGAGGGACTTTGTCCAAGACTTTGCTAAAGTCCATTTGGACAACATCTATTGCCCTACTGTCATCAATCATTCCTGTCACTTCCTCAAAAAGTTCAACCAAGTTTATCAGACATGATCCACCCTGGAAAGAGCCATGCTCCCTGTTGCTAGCAAGTCCGTATTTTTCCAAATCCTGTACCTAAGCATCTTCATCAACCAATCTCTACCGCTGACATAGGCTCAGTGACCTGTAATTTCCCAGATTATCCCTGTTGCCCTTCTTAAAGAAAGGAACAACACTGGCTATTCTCTGGGACTCTCCTGTGATGAAAGAGGATAGAAACATTTTGAACAAAACTCCAGCAATTTCCTGATCCGATCAGGCCGTGGGCACTTGTCTACCTTAATGCTTTTAGAAACCCCAACATCTCCGTTTTAATATTGACATGCTTCAGCATATCAACACACTCCTCCCATGACTCACCATCCACCATGACCTTCTGCTTTGTGAATACTGATGCAAAGTACTTGTGCAGGACCTCACTTACTTCCTGTGGCTTCATGCACGAGCTCCCTCCTTTGTTTTTGAGTGGACCTACCCAGCTACCCTCTTGTTTCTTATAAATGTATAAAATGCCTTGGGATTTTCCTTAATCCTGTCACCAGTAGTCCCTTTAGCCCTCCTAATTCCTTGTTTGTGTTATTTCATGAAGGAAGCATCATTGAGATGAGGTGTGTTAGGGTGAATGTGCTTTCTGCATGGTACATTCGATATGGTACACGACTGGAGTTCAGGGTATAGGTGAGGTCATTCCAGACTGACGTGTGGAAACAGTTCTTCACTTAAAGGCAACAAGCCTGTGGAATCCTCTCTCAAGGCTGCACAGGCCTAGTACTTGCTGAGACAGGGGAAATGCAGAAAGCATGTTCCCGATGACCAGAGAGTCCAGTACCAGGGGTCACAGTCTAAGGATTACGGGATGGGCCATTTAAGACTGAGAAGAGGAGAAATTTCTTCACCCAGAGAATGGGCAGACTTTGGAATTCTCTGTCACAGAAAGTGGTTGAGGCCAAGCATTTCTGAAGAAGGGTCCCTACCCAAAATGTCAACTTTCCTGCTCCTCTGATGCTGCTGGGCCTGCTGTGTTCCTCCAGCTCCACACTGTGTTACCTCAGGCTTCAGTATTGGAAGTTCTTGCGATCTCCAAGGCAAAACATCGAATGTTTTCAGGAAGGAGTTAGATATAATTCTTGAGGCGAAAAGGATCAAAGGGCAGGGGGTGAAATCAGGAACAGGGGACTAAGTTTATGGTGCCACGAACACTTGATTGACAGAGCAGACTCAAAGGACCAACTTGCCTACTCATGTTCCTATTTTCAATATTTTCTGCATTTCTACATATTCAAGAAAGCAATAGATAATTTAAAATAATTAAATGCATCAAAGGCATTGGGAGAAAGCAGGAATATAGTATCAGGATAGAGGATCAGCCATGGCCATCTTGAATGGCAGAGCAGACTCTGTGGGCCCAATGGTCTCCTGGGTGATTCACAGAGCAATTATGAAGCAAAATTTGAAAGTCACTTCGAAGGATGTGGGGGAGTGCAGGAGTAGCCCATTCAACACCTCAATATGATCACTGATCTGAGAGTGGCCTTAACTCCCCATTCCCTGTCCCTACCCCACCCCACCCTTAATAACCAATTACACCCTCACTAATGAAGAATCTATCTACCTCTGTCTTAGCAGTACTCATTGACCCTGTCTCCACTGTACTCATGGGAAGAAAAGCCCAAAGATTGACGACACTCTGAGAGAATCATTTCTACCTCCTGTCCATCTTAAATGGGCCATCAATCATTTTGAAAAGATGCCTCCTAATTGTAGTCTCCCACAAGGGGTAGCATCATGTCGGCATCCACATTCTTTCAGGGTTATGCAGATCTCAGTAAGGTCATCTCCCATTCTTCTCAACTCCAGAGGAAACAGCCCCGAGCTGCTGAACCTTTCCCCCTACAGTAACACTCCCACTCCCCCCAACACAGACACACACACACTCCAACCCATGTGTCACAGCCTAGTGAACCTTCTTTGAGTTGTTTCTAGCAGAGTTAAGTAAAAGGTCAGGGGAGGTCTGAATGGGTGATTCAAAAGGTGGTTCAAGAGGTAGGTTTTCAGGAACATCTTAAAAGGACGTCTTCCGGGGGAATGATGGGTGGTTTGCAGAAGTTCAGGGAGTGTGTTCCAACACTGAGGACTGAAGCAGCCCCACTCTTGGTCAGTGAGCTCCAGGCCTGGGAGGTTGAGGTGTGTTTGTGAGCACAAGGGGTGCTGAGTGACCGGGGTGACCGTGTGATTAGGACACTAGCTGCAGAGATTTGAATGAGCTGAAGGTCATGGAGGGTATTATTAACATTGTTAAATTCACACAGATTTGGAGCAAGATGCCTGTGAGACTAAGTCCCTGGAACCCACGTCCAAACAGAACAACTGCAAGAATAATAAGGCTCCTGACTGCACACATCCGATCGAATCGGTAAGGCGGATGTCAAGCGAGGGAGATTGTACAGTGGCACCTTTTTCTTGGGACTGCTCATTTCAAAAGGTTCTCAATCCACAGAATGATACAGCACTGAGGGAGGCCATTTGGCCCGTCATCCTGTGATCTGCCCAGTTGGTCCTGCTCGCTTGCTGTTTCCCCAGTAGCTCTGTAAATGTTCGCTCTTCCACTGTTTATCTAATTCCCTGAATGGGTTTCCTGCGCATCATTCGGCAGCACAATCCAGATTTCAACAAAATCGCAGCATGGTTACAGCACAGAGGAAGGCCAGTCAGATTGTCTGGTGTTATCTTAATTTTCTCTAACTGTATATGTACCTTAAACCCATATTATGGCCTCCGTCTGTCCCCAACCCCTGCCCCCTGTTGAGGTCAAGCTGCAGTTTTCTGGGCTATCTTTTGCCCCTTTCTTAAACAATGGTGTCACATTTGCACTCCTCTGCTCCCCCTGAAGCTAATCCTGTGCTCAGAGAGGCCTGGAAAATATCCGTCAGCAGCTCTGCAATTTATTCCTTTGCCTGTCTCAGCGACCTGGGATGCACCTAATCTGGGTTTGGTGACTTCTCTACCATATCGTGCTGCCAGCCTTTTTAGCCCCTCTTCTTTATCTGTCACTATCGTGCTCAGTTGCTCAACACCCACGTTTTCAACTAGACCGTTATCACCATCTTCTCATTTGGTAAAGAGAGAACAAGGTGTTTATTCAGTGCCTCTGCAATATCCTTTGCTTCAGTGAGTAGCTTACCCTGCTTATTCCTTATGGACCCCACTCTATCCTTCACAGATCTTTTTCCTATGAATATGTTTGAAGAACATTTTACTATTGGTTTTGCCATCCATTCCTCGTTTCCTCCTAACCTTCCTTGTTCCAGCCATAGCTTCTCTCCTGCATTTGAGATACACTTCCTGATTTCTATTGCTATTAATATTCGTAATGCACCATCTGCCTCCTTTTTCTTCCTTATTTTCTCATCAATTCCTTAGACAGCCAAGGCACTCCAGCTTTGGAAGCCCTGCACTTATTTCTCATCTGGATGTAGTTAGCTTGCACCCTATTCAGAGCACAAAGAACAGTACAGTTCAGGAAGAGGCGCTTCAGCCCACCAGGCCTGCGCTGGCACATGATTCCTTTCTAAACGAACAATATTTTTCCCCTACTTGGTCAGTAACCCATGGTCATGTTCCCTGCCTACTCCTGTATCAGCCAAGCTGCATCATAAACGTTGCTATTGTATCCACCTCCACCAACTCCTCTGGCAGCACACTCCAGGCACTTAGCATCCTTGGTGTAAAAAATGTGCCTCTCCCATCTCCTTTAAACTTTCCCCCCCTTTACCTTAAAGCTATGTCCGTATTGACATTTCTACCGTGGGAAAACAACTGATTATCCATTCTCTCCATGCCTTTCGTAATTTTGTAAACTTTTATCAGGTCACCCCCTCATCCTAAGATGTTCAAGTGAGAACAAACCAAGTTTGTCCAATCTCTCCTCACAGCTAGTACCCTCCAAACCAGGCCACACCCTGCTAAACCAGTTCTGTACCCTCTCTATAGCCTCTACATCCTTCTGGTAGTGTGGCGACCAGAACTGTACACAGTTTTCTAAGTTTGGTCTAAAACTAAATAGTTGCAACAGGACTTGCCAATTTTTTATGCTTTGTGTTCCAATTGATGAGGGCAAGCATGCTATATGCTTTCTTGATAATCTTATCGATTTGTGTTGCCACTTTCAGGGAACTGTGTAACCTGAATGCCCAGATCACTCTGCATATTGTTGCTCCTTAATGGTTCTGCCATTGACAGTTAATCCTTGGAAATCCTGAGGGTTCTGTTCCTGAGAACTGAGCAAATGATGAAATTTGCAAGCATGGAGCTCATTAAAAAATGGCTCCAGTTTTTGTCACAGATGTTAAATTTTGTTGTTGCTTGTTCTTTAGCATGGATAGGTGATTCACGATCTATGATTTTGTGGAGACAAAGGATTTACTGTGTGCTTCTCTCTTGCATTAGTCCTTCCAAAATGTATCACCTCGCAATTGTCTGGATTGAACTCCATCTGCCATTTCTCCACCCAAGTCTCCAGCCTATCCATATCCTGCTGTATCCTCTAGCAATCCTCCTCACTAACCACAGCTCCCCCAACCTTTATGTCATCTCCAGATTTACTAATTAGGCCACCTACATTCTCCTCCCATTGGTGTATTACAAGCAACAGGAGCCCCTGTGGAACACCATTGGTCACAGATCTCCAGTCAGAAAAACACCCTTCCACCCCATCTCTCTGTTTTCTATGACTAAGCCAGTTCTGTACCCAACTTACCATTTCACCACAGATCCCGTGTGACATCACCTTCTGTATCAGCCTGCCATGAGAGACATCTTCTAAGACCTTGTTAAAGCCCATGTAGACAGCATCTACCCTCATCAATCATCTTTATCACTTCCTCAGAAAACTCAATCAGGTTTATGAGAACAGATAGGGAGAGATTACTGAACATGTCAGGACTGGGGGTCTGAGGTGTATTGTTTTAATATGAGGAGTACAACAGGGTAAGGCAGATGAATTCCTGCACAAAGCCATGCTGCCTATCTCTAGTAAGTCCATACTTTTCTAAATATGAGTAAACCCGGTCCGTAAGAATCTTCATCAATAATTCCCTGCCGCTGACGTAAGGCTCAATGGCCTTTTATTTCCTTGATTATTGTTGCCCTTTTTAAAGGAACAACGTTGGCCATTCTCCAGTCCTCTGGGACCTCTCATGGATGCAAGGAGAACACAGAAATTTCATACGAGGCCCCAGCAGTTTCCTTCCTCGATTCCCTCAGCATTCTGGGATAGATCCCATTGGGTCCTGGGGACTTGTCTACCTTAATGCTTTTTAAAACACAGAACAGCACCTCCTATTTTGTACTGACATGCACTATAATATCAACAGAACCCTCTCTGGACTCATCAGCTACCCACGTCCTTCTCCTTCGTGAATACCACCGCAAAATATTCATTCGGGACTTCACCACTTCCTCCAGCTCCACACATAAATTCCCTCCTTTGTGCTTGAGTGGATCTATCCTTTCCCTTGCTACCCTCTTGCTCTTTATTTACATATAAAATGCCTTGGGAGTTTCCTTAAGCCTGCTTGCTAAGGACATTTCATTGCCCCCTTATAGTTCTCCTAGCTCCTTGTCTAAGTTATTTCATTTTATCTTTATATTCATTGAGGGCTGTGTCTGTCTTCAGTTTCCTAAAATTATGTATGCCTCCTTTTTCTTTTTGACTAAGCTCATAATGTGACTTGTCATCCAAGGTTCCTGATTCTTGCCATCCTAATCCTTCATTTTCACAGGAACGTGCCAGTCCTGAACTCTAATTAATTGGCCTTTAAAAGATGACCTCATGCCAATATTGATTTATCCTTTAAAAGCCACACCCCCATCTACATTCCCCATTTCCTGCTGAATATTGTCATTGTTGCTTTCTCCCAATTTAGTACTAGTTTTTTGAGGACTCCTCTTATCCCTATCCATAGGTAACTTAAAACGTAAAGAGAATGATGGTCGCTGTTCCTGAAATGGTCCTCTACTGAAACTGCACTCACCTGGCTGAGCTCATTCCCAAAACCAGGCCTGGTATGGCCCCTTGTTGGACTATTTACATATTGCTTCAAGAAACCCTCTTGGATGTACCTTTCAAACATTACCACCCCCAACCAAGCCCCTGGCACTAAGGAAGTCCTGGCCAGTGTGTGGGAAGTTCACATCACCCATACAAGCATTATTTTCAAATTTTTCCATAATCTGTCCACATATCTGTTCCTATATCGGCCTTTGGGATGATTGTAGTACAATCCCATCAAAGTGATTGCATCCTTCCTATCCCTGAATTCTCCCCATGTGGCCTCACTGAATGAACCCTCCAACATATCCTCCCTCAGTCCAGCTGTAATATTCCTCCTTATCGGTAACACAGCTCCTGTACTCTTTTACATCCCTCACTGTCTCACCTGAAACATCTAAATCCTGGAACATTAAGCTGCCAGTCTTGTCCTCCTCTCAACAAAGTCTCTTTAATAGCTATAATGTCATAGTTATTTGTAGTAATCCAAGCTCTGTATTATTCTGCCTTACCCTGTTGTACTCCTCATATTAAAACAATACACCTCAGACCCCCAGCCCTGACATGTTCAGTAACCTCTCCCTATCTATTCTTCCTCTCAGCCTTACTGACCTTAGCCCCTGACTCCATCTCGATCATTTTCCTTGCTGACCTACTGGTCTGGTTCCCGTCCCCCGTCGCACTAGTATGAAGCCTCCTATGTGGCACTAGCAAACCTCCCTGCCAGGGTGCAGGTGCACCTGCAGTTCTTCCTGTACAGGTCCTTCTTGTACAGGTCGCTCCTGCCCCTGGTAGACACCCCGATGGTCCACATGCCTGAATCCCTCCCTCCAACACCAGCGCTTTGGCCGTGTATGTAACTGTACTACCTTCCTATTCCTAGACTCACCTGCACGGGGGGAGTAATCCCGAGATTACAATCCTAGAGGCCCAGCTGTTCAGTTTCCCCGAACTCTCTTTGCAGGACCTTATCTCACTTCCTCCCTGTGGTGTTTGTCCCAGTGTGGACCACAACCTTTAGATGCTCACCCTCCCCCTTTAGAACATCCTGTGCCTACTCAGACACGTCATTGACCCTGGTACCAGGGAGGCAACACATCACACTGGAGTCTCGTGACCACAGAAATGCCTGTCTGCGCCCTTGACCGTAGAGTCCCCTATCACTAATGCTGTCATGGGCTCAGGCCCTCACTGTGGTACAACTGAGCCAGCTCTGACTGCCACTGTCACTATTCCCTGATAAGCAATTCCGCTCTCCCTTACACAGTGTACATCGGTGTACTTGTTAGACAGGGGGAACAGCTACAGGGGACTCCTTCATTGACTGCCAGCCCCATCTATCTGTCTGAACTCTGGGCATCACTGCGTCTCTAAAACTCCTGTCTCTGATGCTTTCCAACTCCTGCATGCCCCTCAATGTGTCCGACTGCTGCCTCCAGCTGATCCACGCGGTCTAGCAGGAGCTGTGATCAAGCACACTTCCTGCAGATGTAGCTGTCGGGCAGATTCGACCTGACTCTGATTTCCCACATTCTCCACCTCTTTTTTTGAAAGTCTTCCATTTCTTCGTCCATTTTTCATGACTCTGAGAATTTTTTTTTGCTTCATCTTTGTTGTACACAGGTGACCTCCTTAGCTCTGACAGTCCAGCGCAAATCAACCTGCTCAGTTGACACTTTTAATATTCCTCCTCTACCGAAACTCTGTAACAGCAGTGTGTACAATCTTACTGGCTGTTATTAGACTGATGAATTGTCTCTCTAGCCTCAAATAATGCCGATCTTGTTAATGTTGATATCACCTAGTGCATGCCTTGTGCAGCGTCACGTGTGTGCCTCCGTCTTGAATCTTTTTTTGATCTGTACGTCCTTATTTAATGTGATCTGCCTGTACTGCTTGTAAACAGAGCTGTGTGCAATGCAGTCAATCAATCAACAAGATACACTGTAGAAATTCCCCAAGGCTCCTCCAACAGCACCTTCCAAATCCAAGACCTCTACCATCTGAAAGGACAAGGGAAGCATATACATGGGAACGCCACCCCCTCCAAGTTCCCCTCCAAGCCACTCACCATCCTGACTTGAAAATATATTGCCGTTCCTTCACTGTGACTGTGGTACTCTCTCCCTGACAAAATAATGGGTCTACCTTTACCCCAAGGATTGCAGTAGCAGTTTGGGAAGGTAGCTCATTATCGCATTTTCAAAGGAATTAGAGATGGACAGTAAAAGCTGGCCTAGACAATCAGTTAACAAAATAAATTAACTCATTGAAATTTGCATTTTTTTAAATAAAGACTTGAGGAGTTCTTCAATTCTGGACATTTGATAAAACTTAATTCCAGCTTTAAGTGGTAACTTCTATGGAGAGAACAGAGGAAAAATGCACTGTCAAAAACAAAGTTGCTGGAAAAGCTCAGCAGGTCTGGCAGCATCTGTGGAGGATAAAACAGAGCTAACGTTTTGGGTCCTTTGTGACCCTTCCTGAGAAGTTCTGAGGACCCGAAACGTTAACTCTGTTTTCTCCTTCACAGATGCTGCCAGACCTGCTGAGCTTTTCCAGCAACTTTGTTTTTATTCCTGATTTACAGCATCCGCAGTTCTTTCGGTTTTTATTTCAAACAATGCACTGTGTTGCACTGCTTACTGAGGTCTATAACACTTTTTAAAGGAAAAACAATCCGAAACGATCATCAAAAGTAACCAAAGGACAAGATTTGATGTTTAAATATTGTCACTGTAACACATCAACTACACTCAATAAAGTTTATTTACAAGCAGCCAATAAATCAAACTGAATACATGGTAGGGCACCTTCCCACATGCCTGCAGAAGGTACAGCACCTGCCTCTTCACCTCCTCCCTGCTCACCGTCCTAGGGCCGAAGTGGTCTTTAGTGGTAAAGCAGCATTTCACCTGTACCTCCTCCAATCCTGTGTATTGTATTCACTGCGCCCAATGTGGCCTACTCTACACTGGAGAAACCAAACACAGACTGGATGACCACTTTGTGGAACACCTGCAGTTCATGAGCCAGCATAACTGGTCATTCTAACACAGAGCCCTGCTCGCAGGCCCATGTCTGTCCTCGACATGCTGCAAAGCTCCAGTGAATGTCAGGGCAAACATCTCATCTTCAGGGCACTTTACAACCTTCTGCACTTAATATTGAGTTCAACACCTTCAAATTGTGAACCCACCGCCATTCCTTTCCTTTCTGTTGGATTTACTTGTTATATTCTCTGCCAACATGTCCTCTCTCCCCTCCCCACTGGTACTGTCTGTTCTTCCCAGTCTGGCAGCTAGACACACCATTCTCACATTCTGATCACTTAATCTGTTCTGTCTACGCGCTTTCTCCCCCAGCAGTCCACCCCCCCCCCCCCGACCATAGCATAAATGCTGTCCCCTCCACACTTCTTGTCAGCTCTGACGATGAGGCGTCTAGACCCAAAATGTTACCTTGCTCTCTCCCCATGGATGCTGCCTGACCTGCTGTATTCCCCAGCATTTTTTGTTTTTGGAATAAACGGTATTTTTGTGTCAATGAGTTAACACAATTGAGAATTTGTACTATAAACCTTTTCTCTGCATATCACACTACTGCTAGGAGCGTCTGTTACATGAACAAGTTCATACTCACATCTGGCTCTCCAGCTGTGTCCCTGCTCCCTCCTTTAAGTCCCAGTGTTCTTCGAGAATTCTGCTCCTTTTAGCCTGAGCCTATATCCAAATGCTCACCTCAGGGACTCCTTGTACTCCAATCCCCAGTTGTCCTGTCCATTCCATTCCTTCCAAACAGAAAACTAATTCTTATATATTTCCTGCTTCTACATAGCAACATCTGCCTTGCCATCCACACACAGTGTGTGTTTATCTCTGAGACAACAAGGTGTAGAGCTGGATGAACACAGCAGGCCAAGCAGCATCATAGGAGCAGGAGAGCTGACGTTTCGAACCTAAACCCTTTTCTGAAGGAGAGTCTCGGCCCGAAACATCAGCTTTCCTGCTCCTCTGATGCTGCTTGGTCTGCTGTGTTCATCCAGCTCTACACCTTGTTGTCTCAGATTCTCCAGCATCTACAGTTCCTGCTATCTCTGTGTTTATCTCTCTTACTCTTGCTCTCTCTCTCTGTCTCTGTCGCTCTCTCTCTCTTACTCTTGCTCTCTTTCGCTCTCGCTGTCTCTCTCAATGAGTGTGTCACTTGCAAGCAGATGTTACTTTCACTGTGAGTCACAGTGGCTGAGTGTGAAAACCATCTTTAGATTTTAATAGATTTCTGTTTGGGTTTCACTGCCACGGCAGCCAGATCACATAGGCCTGCCTGGGTTGCTTCGGGAAGCCCCAGTTTTACCTAACGTTCACGGAGATAGTTTACAATATCACCTTGTGAATTCCAGCATTCAAGGCAGAGGCTACTTGGAAATAGTGGTGCAATGATTTTAGATTTAGTTTGCTTTAGCTGTCAGACAACATAGATGTGAAATCGAGTATCCTCTGAACTGTTAATCCCTATGATTCAAATTTAAACATATTCCATTAGCATTCCAAATACTTTCACACTGCTGTACCTTGTGGTGATTTGGAACAATCTGAGCTCCACATGTTTAACCTGTAAGGGATAGGGAGAGGTCCTCAGGCGTATTACATTATTGAAGCCAAACTCTCCCTGTGGGCAGTTCGAACATCCCTCAAGTTTGTGACTTGGATGTTTGCAAAGTTACTTCTTAAAGTCCACAAAACCTGGGCTTTGTTCTAATATGCTGTTGAAATAATATTCTGTCTTTTACTGTTTAATCTATTCAATTCTGCACCAGTTTCACCCTGAACTGTTCTCGAACCCAGGACTCCAATCTAATTTTCCGATTGCCTTTATCCCTTGTGCTTGCAGTCGGTATTCTTGAATTGTGACACATACAAGAAGTCTCGTGGCATGAATGGTCATACCCAAGATGTGTCAGGACACTCCACAGGTAGGAACCAGCTCTTTGGATAAGTTGGCGAGAAAAGGAGTTGAATGAGGAATTAATTTTGATCAGGGGGCAATGTCTTGCACGTTTGCAGCCAGATAGCCACACTGCAGTGAGATTGGTGGAGCTTCATGACTGATCTTTGAGATCCAATTGACTGAGTCTCTTTATCTCAAGCAGGCTGAGGCATGCAGGTTTTTATAAATGATGACGGGATTTCATTGGGTTGATGTGGTGATAATGTTCCTTCTTTAGAAAGAGAGCAAAACTGAGGGAAATGAATGTTTGTTTAAAAAGAAAGGACCAGGTGGAGTTTGGCACAAGTTCCTTATACCAGAAAGATGTTAAAGATGTGGGACTTGCAATAAATAAGGACTGTGCATTTGTTCACAGGATGTGGGTGTCGCTGGCTGGGTTAACATCTATTGTCCTCATTGCCCTGAGAATATTTGTGGTGAACTACTGCACTCTGGGGGCTGTTCGAGCAGCCAAAATGCTGGTAGGAAGGAGACTGCAGAATTTTTACCCTTTCATACTGAAGAAATGGAAATATATTTCTAAGTCAGGATCGGGTGTAGCTAGGAGGGGATCTTGCATGTGGTGGTGTTTCCAAGCATTTGCTGCCCTTGTCCTTCTAAATGGTAGAGGACTAGGCTTTGGAAGGCACCGGTGAAGGAGCCTTGGTGGGCTGCTGCAGTGCATCTTGTAGATGGGCAGCGCAGCTCTGCTGTGTGTTGGCGGTGAATGGAAGTGATTGTTGAAGGTGTTGGTGAACGGGCTGCTTTCTCCTGGATGTTAGCAAACTTATTGAATGTTGCCAGAGCTGTACTCACTCGGGCAAGTGAGGATAACCGGTGGTGTCGTGGTAATGTTACTGGCCTAGTGATCCAGAACCCCTAAGCTAATCTCCTGGGCCATAGTGTGTGCCATCGACAGGATGCGTGGTGACATTTCAACCTTGGTAGCATTCGAACTGTTTACCCCCAGAACTTCAGCTTGAGATTCTGGATCACTCGATCAGTGATGTAACCACTACACCACTGTTCTCTCCACTTACATGGAGAATTATTGCACTCAAGGAGCTTGAAATTGTTCAGGACAACCATCTGTTTTGTCCATGGTGAAATTTGAAAGTCAATAAATATCTGAAATAAAAAAGCTAGCCCAATGGTGACCATGTGTCTGCTGCTGGTTGCTGTGAAAGTTCATCTGGATCACTACCGTCCTTGAGGGAAGGAAACCTGGTCTGGCGTACATGTGACTCCAGACCCACAGCAATGTGGTTGATCCTTAACAGCCCTTTGGACAGTTAGGGTCGGGCAATAAATGCTGGCTCAGCCAGTGACACCTACATTCCGTCACCATTTATTTAAAAAAAGCACACCCTTGACTGGTAACAAAAACAGAAATTTCTGGAAAATCTCAGCAGGTCTGGCAATATCTGTGGAGAGAGAAACAGAGTTAACTTTGCAAGTCCAGTGACCCTTCTTCAGAACTGATTGTAGCTGGGAAAGGCTGCTGAAGATGGGTTGTTGGGGGGGTGGACGAACTTAGTGTGGCAGCGGAAACAATGAGTGAAGATGGTGCCCAAAGAGAGAGAGCAAAGGTTAGACAGATAAGGGAGAGGGTAAAGGTCACCCTGGTAGAATGAATAGCTATTAATGGGGACTGTTAGTGGCTCACAATGGGTTGTATGAGGTAGCGGCCTATGTGATGACAAGGCCTGATATGTGGGGTCGGGGGCTAGGACATGGGAGAGTTTAGGCCCTAAAGTTGTTGAACTTGATATTGAGCCCAGAGGGCTGCAGGGTCCCCAAGTGGAAAATAAGGTGTTGTTTTCCTACTGAGACAGAGATGTTGACCAGGGAACAGGGTGGTGTGTTGAAGTGGCAGGCTGTGGGTAGCTTGGAGACTTTTTTTGTGAGCTGAAAGTAGATTTTCTGCAAAGTGGCTACTCAGTCTGTGCTTTGTCTCCCCAATGTAGAGGAGTCTGCATTGAGAGCAGCAAATACAATAGATTAGATTGAGTCAAGTACAGCTAAATATGGGGAAGCAATGGCCTAGTGGTATTATTGCTGGACTGTTGATCCAGAGACCCAGATAATGTCCTGGGGACCTGGGTTTGAATCCCACCATGACAGATGGTGGAATTTGAATTCATCAAATATGTGGAATTAAGAGTCTAATGTTGACCATGAATTCATTGCCAGTTGTTGGGAAAAGCCCATCTGGTTCACTTTTGCCCTTTAGGGAAGGAAACTGCCATCCTTATCTTGTCTGGCCTACATGTGACTCCAGACCCACAGCAATGTGAATGACTCTTAACCACTCTCTGGGCAATTGGGGCTGGGCAATAAATGCTGCCTGGCCAGCGATGCCCTTATCCCATTAATGAGTAAAGGAAGTTAGCAGGAAAATCACTATTTGACCTGGAAGGCGTCTCCGGGGCCTTGGATAATGAAGAGGGAGGAAGTAAACAGGCAGGTGTTTGAGCCCGTTCCTGGTGGATGGTGAACAGGTGGAGGTGAATCACTTTTAAAGGCAGGCTAGGGATGGAAGTCAGGATTGGAAGGTTAAGCTGATAGATTCAGAGGTTTACCAAGAGTGTAAACGTTATTGCACATGATTTAGGCTAAACAGCCTCTTTCAATCCTGTGCCTTCTCTATGTATTTGTGGCCTGCACCTCCACACGGCTAGCTGTCCATTTCTGTTCCTGTTTAAAGCCCGTTTTGCAGATGGGTTGACTGGATGGGTGGGAGGAGGTTCATGTGAAGCTGGTTAACAGTGCAGAGTCCTCGAGCTGTGGTTTATCTCTGTGCTGCTGACATGCTATCACTTTGCTGTATTTCAGTATTGCTGGCTGGTTCGGTGTACATTACTGTAGCTCATTATAGCAAACCCTACTCTGCTTCTGATCCAATACCTGACCGGGACAGAGAGCCTATGTGATAGGCCTGTTCCAAACATATGACTTTTCTTCTGTCACTTAATGAAGCATAATTGTACTGAACGTCATTCCTATCAGAAACTAGACCAACGTTATCCAGCCAGTCTGTGAATTAATGTTTACATTCCATTAAACTTTAGTCACTGCTGCAGTTTTAAGACTTTACCTGGAAGAGATTTTTCACTTGCAGTTGTTAGAAAGTAACAATTCACAGAACAATAAAAGTTTAGGATTGACCTGCCTTGCTTTTGAAGGGGCGGTTTAGCTGTTTGAGTCTGGAAAAGTCACAGCAAGAGATGCAGATCTTGTTTTGAAGGTTACTGCTAGTCACTTTAAGAATGGAAATAATGAGGCTTTGCTAAAGAACACATTTGAGTGTGGAAACAGCTGAAACCCAGGGAAAACATACTCAATCAAGAGTTCTTCAGTCAGTTTCACAATGTTCGTTTACTTACTGGAGGAAACATAATTTCCAACATTCTGAGATAATACGAACTGCAGATGCTGGAGAATCTGAGATAACAAGGTGTAGAGCTGGATGAACACAGCAGGCCAAGCAGCATCTTAGGAGTAGGAACGCTGACGTTTCGGGCCTAGACCATTTCTGACGAAGGGTCTAGGCCCGAAACATCAGCCTTCCTGCTCCTCTGATGCTGCATGGCCTGCTGTGTTCATCCAGCTCTACACCTTGTTATCTCATAATTTCAAACGTTTGCAGTTTCAGCTTTGATACTGTAATAGGTCTGGAAGATTGGCACTTTTATTGACCCAGAGTTACTGGAGTTTGTGTTTTTCACAATGCCGCGAGTTATTCATTTTTTAAAAAGACTTTTATTTACACAGCATATTGTCCGTGTAGAATTAATTGGTTCTGTATGGGCATAGAAGAGCTATACCCTGGCATTGGGGGTGTGGGTGGAGCATGGCTTGGCCACTCAGTGAGAGCCAATAGGAGGGGTCATGTGTGTTTCACATACCAATAGCCATATGCCGAATTAGCAAACAAAACACTTTGAGGGATTTATAAAGATTTTAATGTAAAAACTGTGGAGTAACACAAACATCAGTTCCCTTCATTGGGAACCCTCGAGCTGCACCCCCCTCCCAACTTCCAAGAAGAACCCAGTCCTTTTTTTCTCAAGAACTCGGCTCAATTTTATAAACAAATCTACCACTGATTTTACAAAGGACCCCGTAACAAACTGTAAACACAGCCCACAAAGAACTCACTTCAGCCTGCTCCAATATTATGGTACACGTTGGAACACAGGGACTTGAATACAGGCCTCCTGCCTCGCATGTAGGGACACTACTGCTGGAACTGATGTGCTTGAGCTTTGAAGGCCCCGAGTTTCTAATTCTGACAATGTGGAGGCAGCCACGTGAGACCTTGGGAAAGGGTTGATGGACACCTGATGATATGGACAGTGAGGATACATGTGGGTTAGAGAGCCTCATTGTTTTCATTTTGTTTTATTTATTCATGTGATGTTGATATTAATGGCTAGGCCATCGTGCATTGCCTGTTTCAAATTGTCCAGAGGGTAGTTAAGATCCAACCAGATTGCTGCGGGTCTGGAGTCACGTGTACACCAAACCAGGTAAAGATGACAATTTCTTTCTCTAAAGGGTATCAATGAGGTAAATGGATTGGAATCAATTACTGGGGAAGTAAGAGCAGAACATCAGGAAAATTCTAATCTAATCAAGCAGAGTCAGCATGGCCTCATGATTGGGAAACCATATCTGACTGATTTATTAAGAGTTTCCCAAGGATGTCTCAACCAGAGTGAATAGAGTAGAACTGGTAGATGTGTTGTATTTAGACTTCCAGATGGGGCTCGACAAGGTTCCTCACAAAAAGCTTAAGTCATAAGACAAGAGCTCAAGGCATTGGAGGCAATGTATTGGCAAGGATCAAGAACTAGCTCATGGGCTGGAGATATCAATTTGGGATGAGGGCTTCTTTTTGAGGTTCCCCATAGGGATCAGTACTGGTGCCACAACTTTTTACGCTATTTACTAATGATGTCGAGAAAAGAAGTGAATATGCTGCAGCCAGATTTGCAGACAACACTCAAATAGGTGGAAAGGCAGATTACAAACAGTTCACAGAGGGATATTGATAGATTATGTAAGTGGGCAAAATGCTCGCAGATACTGTATAATGTGGGAAAATGTGAAGTCGTTCAGTTTGGAAGGGAGAACAAAAGAACCGAATAGTATTTAAACAAAGAAAAATTGCAAGGCAAAGGGACTTGGGGGGAACTTGTGCACGAAGCACAGAAAGCTAGCACACTGGGGCAGCAGGGAATCAGGAAGGCTCATGGAATGTTGGCCCTTACTTCAAAGGGGTTGGAGTAGAAGAGAGAAGTCTTACTGCACCTGTACAGGGTGCAGGTGAGACCACATCTGGAGCACTGTGAGCAGATTTGGCCCCCTTATTTTAAGAAATACATCATTTCATTGGAGGCAGCTCAGAGAAGGTTCACTAGGATGATCGCTGATGTGGAGGTATTGTCTTGTGAACAAAAGCTAAACATATTGGGATTCTACTCATTGGCGTTTAGAAGAATGAGAGGTGATCTCATTGAAACATATCAGATTCTTAAGGGGCTTGGCAGGGTAAATGCTGAGGGGATGTTTCTCCACAAGGGAGAGTCCAGGAACTGAGGGTATAGCCTCAGAGTAAAGGTGCACCAATTTAAGACTGAGATGGGGAGGAATTTCTTCTCTCAGAGGGTTAAGAGTCTTTGGAACTCATTGCCACAGATACAGCTGTGGGAGCAGAGTCCTTTTGTATATTTAAGGTCAGAAATCACAAGACACCAGGGTGTAGTCCAGTAGGTTTATTTGAAATCACAAGCTGTCAGTGTAGCCCCTTTATCAGGTGACGAAGGGGCTACGCTCTGAAAGCTTGTGATTTCAAATAAACCTGTTGCAACCTGGTGCCATGTGATTTCTGACCTTGTCCACCCCCCCGTCCAACACTGGCATCTCCATATCATATATGTTTAAGGCTGAGATAGAGAGGTTCTTGATCAGTCAGGGAATCAAGGATTATGGGGAAAGGGTAGGAAAGTGGATGTGGGGAATACCCGAACAGCCATGATCCCATTAAATGGCGGAGCAGGCTCGAGGGGCCGTATAATCTACACCTGTTCTCGCTTCATATGATCTTAATGATAATTGACAATCACCATCATTCGACAGTTAATTCCAGGCTTTTATTGAATTCAAATACGTCATCTGCCGTGGCAGGTTTTGAACCGAACCCAGGCCCTCAGAATATCCCCTGAGTTTCTGGATTAATAGTCTAATGATAATACCCTAAGACCAGCCTCTCCTGTGCAGTAGGGCAGACGGCCCATACTCCTAGGGAATCCTTGGCACGTGGCTGTACCTGGATCAGCTGGCGACGGCAGCGTTATGCCAGTATGGACTCAGTCAGTGCCTGAATAGTAGCGAATGGTGCTGAACATTGTACAGCTGTCGGGGAACATCCCCAACCTCTGACCTTATGGTGGAGGGAAGGTCATCAACGAAGCAACTGAAGATGGGTTGGGCCTCCGGCACTACCCTGAGGAACTCCTGCAGCAATGTCCTGGAGCTGAGATGACTGACTTCCAACAACCACGACCATCTTCCTATGCGTCGGGTATGACTCCAACCAGCAGAGAGTTTGTCCCCTGATTCCCGTTGATTCCTGTTTTTTTCAGGCTCCTTGATGCCGTTCAATCAACCTTAATATCAATGGCTGTCCCGCTCATCTCTCTTCAGCCCCTTTGCCCATGTTTGAACCAGGCACTGGTGAGGTTTGAAGCCACCTGGTTCTGCTTGAGCTTGAGCTGAACATCAGTGAGCAAGTTAAGGCTGAGCAATAGCAACAATTTCCATCACTTTGCGAGAGCAAATAGGAGAGCAAGTCAGAGAGAAGTTAAGAGTCAACGTTCTGGACCTGGAGTCACATATAGAGCAACGGGTAACAGCAGATTTCCTTCCCTGAAGAGCATTGTGAGAATGAAATGCGTTTTATACAACAATTTGGTATTTTCCTCATTATTATTGATGAGACTAGCATTTTATTCCAGGTTTGTTAGTGACATTTATTTTAAAGCTGCAGCCAGGGGAAGATTAATTGAGTCTAGCTCTGCTGATAGATGGTTACCCTAACTTCACTGCGGGTCTGCTATCGCTGCTGGGTGGAAGTTGTGTTGAGGTGTTTAAGGCTTTCTCCTGGTGTGTGAGAGCCAGTGGGGAGACAGGATGAACATCTCTTGTGGGCCCCCTTGGGCCTTGTTTGGGAGCGGACTGGCATCCTGGTTCATGATCTCCCCCTGCTGAAAGGGCAGGACACGGCAGGAGTTCCTCAGCTATTGCAGCTCCTTGAATCAGCCCATGTTAGTCATGAGCCCATTCAGTAAGGAATGGTCAGAACGTCTCCCATTGCCCATGTCTTTGTCCCGCAAAGTGATTCCAGAAGAGGACCAGGAGGAAAGGCAACTATTCCTGAATTTCCATTGGGAAGGGGCTACATTACCTCAGAGGGGGCTACAATGTAGATTTACCAGGAGTAGCTGGGCATTGAGTAGGGGTCCAACCAACAAACCACTTTCATAGTCCTCCAAATTTAGGAGATTAAGTGATGATTTGTTCAGAGTTTTAGAAAATGGCCACCCCCTTCAACCTTCCCCCCTCACCTTCCAAACTTGCCCTTCATTCCTTCTGTTCCTCCCCTCCATCCCTTCTCTCCTCTTCTGTTCCTTTTTTATCCCTCCATTCATGACTCTTATTGCCCTGACCCTCTATCCATCACCCTGCACCTCCATCCATTTGTCTCCATGTCAGTTTCTCCATCCATCTCGCTGTCCTTCCATCACTCACCCCTTTCTCTCCATCTGCTCCCCTCACTCACTCTCTTTCTTTATGTTCCTCACTTTATATTTCTCCTTATCCATTCTCCCCTCACTCTTCCTTTCCTTGTACCTCTTTACTGTCTCTTGTCTGTTTTTCTTCCTCTTTCTCTCTTTTTCTCTCTCCTTTTCTCTGTGTCATTCTTCCTCTCTCTTTCTTTTTGCCATTGTCTAACACTGTTTCTCAGCCGACAGTGTCAGACCAAATTCTGTGCGATTTACTTAATGCTGTTGCTTCAGAGGCAGGTGTGGAAGGATAGTCGAATTATTTTTGATTTCTGAATGATCTGACCCGGTTTGGAATCTTGATTCGCTTCAGAAAAGAAGCAAATCTGAAATAGTTATAATGGGAACTGCAGATGCTGGAGAATCCAAGATAATAAAATGTGAGGCTGGATGAACACAGCAGGCCCAGCAGCATCTCGGGAGCACAAAAGCTGACATTTCGGGCCTAGACCCTTCATCAGAGAGGGGGATGGGGAGAGGGAACTGGAATAAATAGGGAGAGAGGGGGAGGCGGACCGAAGATGGAGAGTAAAGAAGATAGGTGGAGAGGAGAGTATAGGTGGGGAGGTAGGGAGGGGATAGGTCAGTCCAGGGAAGACGGACAGATCAAGGAGGTGGGATGAGGTTAGTAGGTAGGAGATGGAGGTGCAGCTTGGGGTGGGAGGAAGGGATGGGTGAGAGGAAGAACAGGTTAGGGAGGCAGAGACAGGTTGGACTGGTTTTGGGATGCAGTGGGTGGAGGGGAAGAGCTGGGCTGGTTGTGTGGTGCAGTGGGGGGAGGGGACGAACTGGGCTGGTTTAGGGATGCAGTGGGGGAAGGGGAGATTTTGAAGCTGGTGAAGTCCACATTAATACCATTGCGCTGCAGGGTTCCCAAGCGGAATATGAGTTGCTGTTCCTGCAACCTTCGGGTGGCATCATTATGGCAGTGCAGGAGGCCCATGATGGACATGTCATCTAGAGAATGGGAGGGGGAGTGGAAATGGTTTGCGACTGGGAGGTGCAGTTGTTTCTTGCGAACCGAGCGGAGGTATTCTGCAAAGCGGTCCCCAAGCCTCCGCTTGGTTTCCCCAATGTAGAGGAAGCCACACCGGGTACAGTGGATGCAGTATACCACATTGGCAGATGTGCAGGTGAACCTATGCTTAATGTGGAAAGTCATCTTGGGGCCTGGGATAGGGGTGAGGGAGGAGGTGTGGGGGCAAGTGTAGTATTTCCTGCGGTTGCAGGGGAAGGCGCCGGGTGTGGTGGGGTTGGAGGGCAGTGTGGAGCGAACAAGGGAGTGACGGAGAGAGTGGTCTCTCCGGAAAGCAGACAGGGGTGGGGATGGAAAAATGTCTTGGGTGGTGGGGTCAGATTGTAGATGGCGGAAGTGTCGGAGGATGATGCGTTGTATCCGGAGGTTGGTGGGGTGGTGTGTGAGAACGAGGGGGATCCTCTTTGGGCGGTTGTGGCGGGGGCGGGGTGTGAGGGATGTGTTGCGGGAAATGCGGGAGACGCGGTCAAGGGCGTTCTCGACCACTGTGGGGGGAAAGTTGCGGTCCTTGAAGAACTTGGACATCTGGGATGTGCGGGAGTGGAATGCCTCATCGTGGGAGCAGATGCGGCGGAGGCAGAGGAATTGGGAATAGGGGATGGAATTTTTGCGGGAGGGTGGGTGGGAGGAGGTGTATTCTAGGTAACTGTGGGAGTCGGTGGGCTTGAAATGGACATCAGTTACAAGCTGGTTGCCTGAGATGGAGACTGAGAGGTCCAGGAAGGTGAGGGATGTGCTGGAGATGGCCCAGGTGAACTGAAGGTTGGGGTGGAAGGTGTTGGTGAAGTGGATGAACTGCTCGAGCTCCTCTGGGGAGCAAGAGGCGGTGCCGATACAGTCATCAATGTAACGGAGGAAGAGGTGGGGTTTGGGGCCTGTGTAGGTGCGGAAGAGGGACTATTCCACGTAACCTACAAAGAGGCAGGCATAGCTGGGGCCCATGCGGTACCCATGGCCACCCCCTTAGTCTGTAGGAAGTGGGAGGAATCGAAAGAGAAGTTGTTGAGGGTGAGGACGAGTTCGGCTAGGCGGATGAGGGTGTCGGTGGTGGGGGACTGGTCGGGCTTGCGGGACAGGAAGAAGCGGAGGGCCTTGAGGCCATCTCCATGCGGAATGCAGGTGTATAGGGACTGGACGTCCATGGTGAAAATGAGGTGTTGGGGGCCAGGGAATTGGAAGTCCTGGAGGAGGTGGAGGGCGTGGGTGGTGTCACGGACGTAGGTAGGGAGTTCCTGGACCAAAGGGGAGAAAATGGAGCCCAGATATGTGGAGATGAGTTCGGTGGGGCAGGAGCAGGCTGAGACGATCAGTCTCCATCTCAGGCAACCAGCTTGTAACTGATGTCCATTTCAAGCCCACCGACTCCCACAGCTACCTAGAATACACCTCCTCCCACCCACCCTCCTGCAAAAATTCCATCCCCTATTCCCAATTCCTCTGCCTCTGCCGCATCTGCTCCCACGATGAGGCATTCCACTCCCGCACATCCCAGATGCCCAAGTTCTTCAAGGACTGCAACTTACCCCCCACAGTGGTCGAGAACGCCCTTGACCGCATCTCCCGCATTTCCCGCAACACGTCCCTCACACCCCGCCCCCGCCTCAACCGCCCAAAGAGGATCCCCCTCGTTCTCACACACCACCCCACCAACCTCCGGATACAACGCATGATCCTCCGACACTTCCGCCATCTACAATCCGACCCCACCACCCAAGACGTTTTTCCATCCCCACCCCTGTCTGCTTTCCGGAGAGACCACTCTCTCCGTGACTCCCTTGTTCGCTCCACGCTGCCCTCCAACCCCACCACACCCAGCACCTTCCCCTGCAACCGCAGGAAATGCTACACTTGCCCCCACACCTCCTCCCTCACCCCTATCCCAGGCCCCAAGATGACTTTCCACATTAAGTAGAGGTTCACCTGCACATCTGCCAATGTGGTATACTGCATCCACTGTACCCGGTGTGGCTTCCTCTACATTGGGGAAACCAAGCGGAGGCTTGGGGACTGCTTTGCAGAACACCTCCGCTCGGTTCGCAAGAAACAACTGCACCTCCCAGTCGCAAACCATTTCCATTCCCCCTCCCATTCTCTAGATGACATGTCCATCATGGGCCTCCTGCAGTGCCACAATGATGCCACCCGAAGGTTGCAGGAACAGCAACTCATATTCCGCTTGGGAACCCTGCAGCCCAATGGTATCAATTGGACTTCACCAGCTTCAAAATCTCCCCTTCCCCCACCGCATCCCAAAACCAGCCCAGTTTGACCCCTCCCCCCACTGCACCACACAACCAGCCCAGCTCTTCCCCTCCACCCACTGCATCCCAAAACCAGTCCAACCTGTCACTGCCTCCCTAACCTGTTCTTCCCCTCACCCGTCCCTTCCTCCCACCCCAAGCCGCACCTCCATCTCCTACCTACTAACCTCATCCCACCTCCTTGACCTATCTGTCTTCCCTGGACTGACCTATCCCCTCCCTCCCTCCCCACCTATACTCTCCTCTCCGCCTATCTTCTTTTCTCTCCATCTTCGGTCCGCCTCCCCCTCTCTCCCTATTTATTCCAGAACCCTCTCCCCATCCCCCTCTCTGATGAAGGGTCTAGGCCCGAAACATCAGCTTTTGTGCTCCTGAGATGCTGCTGGGCCTGCTGTGTTCATCCAGCCTCACATTCCAAATCTGAAATAGTTTGGTTTTCGATTTCACTGAGGTCACTGATGTTGCCAAAGATTTCAGACTTCAAGTTGGTGCTTAACTTTGTTTAAATTGACTGACCAGTGTATTCAATGGTTTGACCTCTGATTCATATGAGTGACAAGAAGAGAATTAAAATCATGGAGGTTTGGTTATTGAAAATGAGCTGTGTTTTTGTACAAGAGTTTAAATGACACACTGTCAGTCAGCACTGCTCTGAGCAGAGCCTGCAGGGCCAGTAGGCCACAACAATGTGACTGCTAACCAGCTGGGATTTCCCGTAGATCAATGGCCGTATGGAGAATGTGTGGCTAGCTCCAGGAAAGAAACTGGACAAAGGATGTTACTCATTCGGCTTGCCTCTCCTGATCCTGCCCTGAAACATGACACAGCCAAGGAGGAAGCTATTCCCGAGCAGGGAGCAACAGGTAATCGGACAGTCTCCAGGAGGCGTGCTACAATTAGTGTTCACCAGTCTGTGTCCCTTGAGCTTGGATGGCAGTTACCCTGCTCCTTTGTTAACACCTGACGCACTCACTGGCTCCTTCGTTTAGCGTGAGTTGTGCAAATGAACGGATGGTTGTGAAACAAGCAGAAACATAACCTTATGGCTGTTCGTTCGGTCGTGCTGCTCAAGCACCTATGCTTTTGTGGGATACTGGTGCTGCCAGCTAAAGGGGGGGTATTTATTGAGGGTAGCCATCCCTAATTTCCCTTAAGCTGGGTGGTTGGCTGTGGCATTTCACAGGACGATTAAGTATCATTCATGTTGCTGTGGGTGTGGAGTTGCACACAGACCAGACCAGGTAAGGACAGCAGATTGCCACCATTTAAAGGACATGAGTGAAGGAAGGTCACTGGGACCTGGACTAGCTTTCCATTCCACATTTTGATCTTTGAATTTAACTCCAACCTGTTGCTGCAATGAGGATTTGAACTCCTGTTTCCCTGAAGCGTTAGCCTAGCATTCTGGTTTACTCGCCCAGTGACATCATCATTACACCGCTTTCCCCAAGTCCACAACTGCCTGTTGTCGTATCCGACTGTAACTTGCAGCCTGTATCCTTCGCTATCCAGCCCTCACAGTACTGGAAACATTTCATTTTCTCCCCAGTTCCTCTGCTGAAACCCTTTGTCATGTCAAAACACCTCAATTCAATCTTCCCCTCAGCTGTCACTGCTGCAGAGGCAAGGAGCCCAGATTCTCAGTCTGTCCACTAAACAGCTTCCCCAATCCCGATTCCATTCCAGGAAATCTCTGCACCCTCTTTAAGATTTGGTCCTTCTCTAAAACTGCGGTGCCTAGTTCTGAACCCAGTATTACCTCAGCTGGTACCAGGCCGACGGTAACAAAGCTGTTTGGTGTAACGTGAGGCTGTGATAAGATCCGGAATCTGCTACAGCTGAGTGTGGAGGGCTGAATAAACTCATCTCTCTTCACTCTTGAGAGTTTACAAGTCCATAGGTCCCTGAAGGTGTCAGCACAGGTAGACAGTGTGGTGAAGAAAGCAAATGGGATGCTTTCCTTCTTTAGCCGTGGCGTTGAACATAGGAGCAGGGAAGTCTTGTTACTACTTCATATAGCATTAGTTAGCCCACAGCTGGAATACTGTGTGCAGTTCTGGTCACCACACTATCGGAAGGACATGATTGTGTTGGAGAGGGTGCAGAGGAGATTCACCAGGATGTCACCTGGGATGAAAAGTCTCAGTTGTGAGGAAATAGTCAGAACTGCAGATGCTGGATCACTCAGAGATAGTCAGAAAGAAGGGTCCTGACCCGAAACGTCAGCTTTCCTGCTCCTCTGATGCTGCCTGGCCTGCTGTGTTCCTCCAGCTCCACACTGTGTTATCTCAATTAAGGGAAGAGACTGGTTAGGCTGGGTTTGTTTTCCTGGGAGGCGAGGAGGGTGAGGTGGGGTGAATCTGATTGAGGTGTACACAATTCTAAGAGTTACACACAGAGTAGATCATCAGAATCTCTTCCCCGTGGGGGACGTGTCTAAGACCAGATGGCATCAGTTTAAGGTGAGGAGTAAGTACTTTGGAGGGGATCTGATAACATTTTTCTCACCCAGACGCTGGTAGAAATATGGAATGTGCTGCCTGAGGGAGTGGTGGAGGCAGGTATTCTCACAGCATTTAAGAAGCATCTGGATGAGCAGTTAAAATGGAGACCATACTAGGCTAAGGACCAAATGTGAACACAGCAGGCCAAGCAGCATCTTAGGAGCAGGAAAGATGACGTTTCGGGCTTGGACCCAGAGTAGTTTGGAGTTTGTTGGTCAGCATAGACATGGTGAGCCGAAGGGCCTGTTTCTATCCTGTATGAGTCTATGACTCATGTGAAACTATAGGGAAACAAGTCAGGCAAATATTTTGAGTTGATCAAAATCAACCAGTCAGTTTTACTGTAAATTGATCAGTTAAAAGCTACGGGCATTATTAAAAAAGGCAAAACACTTCTGGAATTTTGTGATATACACAAGCAACTGAAACATTACAGGATGGGGGCATTTGGGTTGTTTAAAAGGTTAGTAAGTGAAAGAACAGCACATTCACCTGTTAATCTGATGGGCTTTGTGGTGGCATCTGTTCTAGAGACTGTCTTGTTTAAATTGCATTTGGTCTTGTTCCCCAAAGAAGTGGTGCAACACTTGAAGTTCTTTTTATTTTAAAATTCTGTATCACTTGGAAGTATTCCAGCTTGAATCTCGTCTCAGAGAATCCCTACAGTGTGGAAACAGGCCCTTCAGCCCAACAAGTCCACACTGACCCTTGGAGCATCCCACCCAGACCCCAACTAATCTGCACATCCTTGAACACTACAGGCAATTTAGTACGGCCGATCCGCCCTGAGCTGCACATCTTTGGACTGTGGGAGGAAACTGGAGCACCCAGAGGAAACCCACGCGGACACAGGGAGAATGTGCAAACTCCACACAGACAGTCACCCAAAGGTGGAATTGAGCTCAGGTCCCTGGTGCTGTGAGGCTGCAGTGCTAACCACAGAGCCTCCATACCACCCCAAGTGGGGCTATATTTGGAACATGAGAACTGTCGCGATGGGGTTGATGTTAGCCCATCCTGCAGTCTTCTGGATGCTGTGAGGTCTCAATGGCTTCCTGCAAATTCTCCCAAAGTCCACTGTGTTTCATTACCAACCTGATACCATGCCCAGGTCCATAGCCTTCCGTCTGCCCAGTGCCCTCAGTGACTGGTGATCTTGGCTTACGGTGGGAGATGGATGGTCCTCCAGCCAGGAACATATCTCCCACTGTGTGAGCCACAATGTGGAATGTTTTCCCCAGTTGATCCTGGTGGAGGATGCTGTGGAGTAAAAAACCGAAAGAACTGCGGATGCTTTAAATCAGGAATAAAAACAGAAGTTGCTGGAAAAGCTCAACAGGTCCGGCAGCGTCTATGAAGAGAAAATCAGATTTAACGTTTCGGGTCCGGTGACCCTTCCTCAGAACTGACCCAAAACGTTAACTCTAATTTTCTCTTCACAGAGGCTGCCAGACCTGATGAGCTTTTCCAGCAACTTTTGTTTTTGATGCTGTGGAGTAGTTTGGTTTGAATGTGTGCATGATGAATTAATATTGGAGGAGTGCTGTAACTGTCAGGGGCACAATCTTTGGATAAAATGTCAAATTGAGGCCCTTTGACACCCCTCAGGGGAACATTAAAGATCCAGCAAAACTTTTCAGAAAGGAAAATCAAAATCTCACCATTTCCTGCTCACTATTTCTGCTTCACCCAGCCCCTAATCTATATTTTTCACACTATCTAAGTAGTTTCACACTTCGTGATGGGAGCTTGCTGTCCATAAATTAGCTACCAGTTTTCCTGCATCATAGCTGTGGCCGTTCTTCCAGATGCCATCATTCTTTATTCTTGGGATGTGGGTATCTCGCGTCAAGCCAGCATTTATTGCTCTCCACTGGTTACCTGTGAGAGGGTGGTGGTGAGCTGCTCTCTTGAGCCATTGCTGTCCAAGTGCTGTTAATAAGGGAATTCCAGGATTTTGACCCAGCGTCAGTGAAGGAACGGCGATATATTTCCAAGTCAGGATCGTGAGTGGCTTGGAGAGGAACTTGGAGGCGGTGGTGTTCCCATGTATCTGCTGCCCTTGTCCTTCTGGGTGAAATTGTTTGTGGGTTTGGAAGGTGCTGTCTGAGGATCTGTGGTGAATTTCTGCAGTGCATCTTGTAGATGGTACACACTGCTGCTACTGAGCATCGGTGGTGGAGGGAGTGAGTGTTTGTGGATGTGGTGCCAATCAAGTAGGCTGCTTTGTCCTGGATGGTGTCAAGTTTCTTGAGTGTTGTTGGAGCTGCAGTCATCCAGGCAAGTGGGGAGTATTCCATCACAACCCTGACTTGTGTCTTGTAGGTGGTGGACAGGCTCTGGGGAGTCAGGAGGTGAGTTACTTGCTGCAGGATTCCCAGCTTCTGGCCTGCTCTTGTAGCCAATGTGTTAATGTGGTGAGTGCAGTTGAGCTTCTGGTCAATGGTAACCCCCAGGATGCTGATAGTGGGGGATTCAGTGATGGTAACACCATTGAATATCAAAGGGCAGTGGTTAGATTGTCTCTTATTGGTGATGGTCACGGCCTGGCATTTGTGTGGCACTTTTCAGCCCAAGCCTGAATATTGCCCAGATCTTTTTGCATTTGAACTCGGACTGCTTCAGTAGCAGAGGAGTCACGAATGGTGCTGAATATTGTGCAACCATCAGTGAATATCCCCACCTCTGACCTTATGATGGAGGGAAGGTTGTTGATGAAGCAGCTGAAGATGGTTGGGCCTAGGACAGTACCCTGAGGAACTCCTGCAGAGATGTCCCGGAGCTGGGGGTGACTGACCTCCAACAACCGCGACCATCTTCCTCTGTGTCACGTATGACTCCAACCACTGGAGCGTTTGCCCTCTGATACCCATTGATTCCAGTTTTGCCAGGGCTCCTTGATGCCACGCTCGGCCGATTGCAGCCTTGATATCAAGGACTGTCCCTCTCACCTCACCCTCTGGAATTCAGCTCAATTGTCCATGTTTGACCCAAGGTTGTAACAAGGTCAGGAGCTGGGTGGCCCTGGCAGAACCTAAACTGGGTGTCACTGGGCAGGTTATTACTGAGCAGGTGCTGCCTGATAGCTCTGTTACTGACACCTTCCATCACTTTACTGATGATCAAGAGGAAACTGATGGGGCGGTAATTGGCCGGGTTGGATTTGTCCTGCTTTTTGTGTACAGGACATACCTGGGCAAATTTCCATTTTGTTGGGTAGTTGACAGTGTTGTAACTCTACTGGAACAGCTTGGCGAGGGGAGCGGCAAGTTCACAAGCATTGCTTGCTTTAAAACACTTTGGGACACTGGAACCTGATGTATAATTTGAGGCCCTGTATCTGAAGTGCTATGGTTTCCTCTCCCTCTGATCTGTATGCAACTGTTGCCCCTCTGTAGATTAGATTAGATTAGATTCCCTACAGTGTGGAAACAGGCCCTTTGGCCCAACAAGTCCACACTGCCCCTTGAAGCATCCCACCCAAACCCATCCCCCATAACCCATGCACCCCTGAACATTATGGGGCAATTTCCCATGGCCGATCCACCTAGCCTGCACATCTTTCGACTGTGGGAGGAAACCGGAGCACCCAGAGGAAACCCTCGGAGACACAGGGAGAATGTACAAACTCCACACAGACAGTTGCCTGGGACTGGAATCGAACCTGGGTCCCTGGTGCTGTGAGGCTGCAGTGCTAACCACTGAGCCACCGTGCCGCCCCCAACGTAGAATGTCAATTGTTCATTTGTATAGAATCTTGCAGATCAAGAGCAGGAGTAGGCCATTCAGCCCTTGAAGCTAACTTCACCACTCAATATGATCATGGCTGATTCTCTAGGTGGAATGCTCTTCAGAGTGTTGGTGAGGACTCAGTGGTCTCTTTCTGTATTGTAGGGATTCTGCAATTCCTCCTCCATCATGTCAGCTCCACATAGCCCTCAACTCCCTGATGTTTCAAAAATCTATCCAACTCCCATTTAAATATTTTCAGTGATCTGACCCCTTGAGCTGCCTGGAGTGGAGAATTCCATACATTCTCTACCGCAGATCTCCTCAATAAGGAGTTTCTTTCACCGTTTTAAAAGAGCTCCCCTCATTCTGTAACTGTGATCATCAGTTCAGGTGTTGGGGGGACTCCATCCCCCCAACACATCACCCCGTCAAGACCTCTCTGCCATTAGCCGATCTTAACAAGATCGTAGACAGCGTTACGTTTGAGACCAACATTGTCAGTTCTTATGTTGGGGGTTTGAGGGTGGGGGGGATGGTGGCAGGTGGCGAATTGGTGAACGTACTGGCAACGTCTGATGCCCTTCCGAACCCCAGGGCAGGCCCCCATTAGATGCTGTGGTCCACTACAGGACGTTGGAGCCCCATGTTTCAGAGAGACGGCTTTTATGTGGAGCGGGGTGAGGGGGGATGGGTCGGGGGGGGGGGTGGTCTTTGGCAACTGCTGGTTAAAGCACAGAGACACGCAACCCCGAGGTGAGGAGATCTCGGCTCATCCATCATTGTTGCAGACCCATGCATTCAGGGGCGTATTGAGGTTTTGTAGAGCAGGTGGATGACATTGGGCCATTGAAGAAAGGACAGAGTGAGGAGCCAGTCACGCCTCCCCCAGGAACTGGGTGGGTCTGGTGTTTGAGGGGCTTTTGAGGTTTGGGGATGAGGGTAGTGCAACAGAACACATGCAGGTACCTGGAGGTGGGGTGTGGGGTGCCATCTGGTCGGGAGGGTTTACAAGGAGAGTGGTGAATAAATGCTTCTGAAGTGGAGGGGTAGTCTCCTTCCAGGAATCACGAAGCAGAGGATGGGGAGTATGATACTGGCAGAGGCCAGGCAGAGGTAGGGGGCACTAAGAAGGCAGATAGCCGCTGTCACTGAGGAAGTGGGGAAGAGGGAATGCCTTTGAGATTTTGCTGCTAAAGAGTGTTACCCTCCAGTGGAAGGACAGAGGCCAGATATCAGGAAGATACGGACTGGGTCGGGAGTAGGTGGAGGTGAAGGTCACGGAATTGCAGGATAGGCACAAGGAATGTATCCTCAATACAGGATCTTCTGGCAGAGCGTCAGGAGACCATTGCTGTCCAGGTGGTGAGCTCCAAAGTCCGTGCACCAATGCATACTGTAACTCTTGTCTCTTATTGGTTACCAAGCGCTTCCCAATGCTGTCAAACGCATTGTGGCTTTCAGCTCATTCAGTTCCATTTCCTTCCAAAGGTGCTCCCTTATAACACAACTCAAAGGAGAATGACCTGGCTAAGGTCACTGGGCCTGGCTAACGTCACTGGGCCTGGCTAAGGTCGCTGGGCCTGGCCAAGGTCACTGGGCCTGGCTAACGTCGCTGGGCATGGCTAAGGTCACTGGGCCTGGCTAACATCGCTGGGCCTGGCTAAGGTCACTAGGCCTGGCTAAGGTCACTGGGCCTGGCTAATGTTACTGGGCCTGGCTAACGTCGCTGGGCCTGGCTAACGTCGCTGGGCCTGGCTAAGGTCGCTGGGCCTGGCTAATGTCACTGGACCTTGCTAACGTTGCTGGGCCTGGCTAAGGTCGCTGGGCCTGGCTAATGTCACTGGGCCTGGCTAACGTCACTGGGCCTGGCTAACGTCACTGGGCATGGATAAGGTCAGTGGGCCTGGATAACGTCAATGGGCCTGGCTAAGATCAGTGGGCCTGGCTAACATCAATGGGCCTGGCTAATGTCATTGGGCCTGGCTAACGTCACTGGGCCTGGCTAACGTCACTGGGCATGGATAAGGTCAGTGGGCCTGGATAACGTCAATGGGCCTGGCTAAGATCAGTGGGCCTGGATAATGTCGCTGGGCCTGGCTAAGATCAGTGGGCCTGGCTAACATCAATGGGCCTGGCTAATGTCACTGGGCCTGGCTAACCTCAATGGGCCTGGCTAAGGTCAGTGGGTCTGGCTAAGGTAACTGGGCCAGGCTAACGTCGCTGGGCCTGGATAACATCGCTGGGCCTGGCTAAAGTCGCTGGGCCTGGCTAACATCGCTGGGCCTGGCAAACGTCGCTGGGCCTGGATAATGTCGCTGGGCCTGGCTAAGGTCACTGGGCCTGGCTAACGTCGCTGGGCCTGGCTAACGTTACTGGGCCTGGATATCGTCAATGGGCCTGGCTAATGTCACTGGGCCTGGCTAACGTCGCTGGGCCTGGCTAACATCACTGGGCCTGGCTAACATCTCTGGGCCTGGCTAACATCACTGGGCCTGGCTTAGATCACTGGGCCTGGATAAGGTCACTGGGCCAGTGATCCAGAGGCCAGGGCAAGAGGCCATGGGTTCAGATTTCACCATGGTGAAATGTATCCTCTGTAAAATCCCAAATTGAAACCTTGTGTCTCTCTGGTGGTGATCAGGAAAATGTCATCAATTGTCATTAAGTCCCATCTGGTTCACTGGCTGGTCTGGCCAACATGTGACTCCACACTCCAAAACAACGTGTATGGTTCTGAACTGCCCCGTGGCATGAGCGAACAAGCCTCTCATTCCCAAGGCAATTTGGGCAGACAGCAGATACTAGCCTTTCTTGTGATGCCCGCATCCTGTGAAAGAATAAAAAAAGTGTTCCCTTCATTTGTGCACTTCTTTTCAGACAGCTGCCAAGCTTCCTTCATCCTCTGCCTGGCTAGGCTGTTACTTCTCTTCATTCATTCTTGCAAACATTTCGGATGGATTTCAGGGATTATCTCTTGACGTAATGGTTAGTCGCCCCTCAAAGAGATTCCAGGATGGAGGCAATAGGCCCAAAGCCATCTGTTCCCTTGAGCCTCAGCCGAACAGGCCATCAGATTTCTTGGGAGATGTTATCTGGTACCTGCAAACTCCAGCACGGACCAGCAGGGGGAGCTCCTGGGTGACGACTGGAAGTGGAGGGGGAAAGAGATGACCAACACCTAAATTGACCACACTAGGGTAAGGATGCCGTCAACTTTTGGGATCATCTGATCCCGGAACACTTCTGCTGAGATAACAAGGTGTAGAGCTGGATGAACACAGCAGGCCGAGCAGCATCAGAGGAGCAGGAAAGCTGACGTTTTGGGCCTAGACCCTTCTTCAGAAAAATTCTGAAGAAGGGTCCAGAACCAAAACATCAGCTTTCCTGCTCCTCTGATGCTGCTTGGCCTGCTGTGTTCACCCAGCTCTACACCTTGTTATCTCAGATTCTCCAGCATCAGCAGTTCCTGCTATCTCTGAAACACTTCCGCTGAGCCCCACTAACACAGCAAGTGGAGCTGTTTCTCTCAGAACTGCCTGGGCTAACACTTGCATGGAAGATATGGCCTGGAAGATGAAAACTGTAAAGGCAGAATCTTATAAGGGCCTGAACAACATGGGCTACGGCCAGAAATGTGGCAGAACCGCGCGGGAGGCCCAGTGAGGCCTATCTTGAGGCTGCAAGCTGCATCTTCCAAGTTGCAGGCACTCAGAAACTGTGATGTGCCTTGGAAGGGAGATTGATCATTGCTTTTAAGTGACTATCAACCACACATCTCACCTCAGCTCTCCATCTTCCCACTAGCATCAGTAAAGTGGATGCTAAGAATTCTCAATATGGAAGTTGTAGAGGGAGCCTGGTCACTTCAGCTCACCGCTTGCTCTGATGCACCTCTGTGTTGGGCACTAACATCTCAGGATGTTTGCTTCCGCGGACATTGGTATTTGATAAGTGCCAACCTCAAAGAACCCTCATGGTACATCTCCAATTCGTTTATAGCCCGTTTCTACACTTCAGTCAGGGGTGTGACAGGACCTAACACACCGGCAAGGACATAGTGTGCTCAGGGACACACACACACACACACACACACACACACACACAACCACCCCCACCGACACACACACACACACAGACACACACACACACACAACCACCCCCACCGACACACACACACACACATACACACAGACACACATACACACAACCACCCCCACCGACACACACACACACACACACATGGCCCTATCCTCACTCAGTGTTGCAACAATCCCTCATTCTGAGCCTCCCGGCCCTGCATTGCCTTATTTTTGTGCCTTTCCCCTCAGGCAGAGATACCAGGCTCATGTCACTGCTGTATGGCACAGAGAGAACGCCAGGAAAATTGTCGCAGTTGACCCCAGACCCCAATCCAATCAGGAGCTTTCACTGAGTGGCTGTCAGCACAGTAAGACAAGGGCAGCCTTTGGGACCAGCCCAGGAGCGTGGACAAGGTCATCAGACATTTGAGACATTCAGAGACAGGATCGTTTTGAGGTAAAGGATGAGGAGCTGAATGTGAGGCTGCCCATCGCCCACCTGTGAGTCTTTCTGCCCTCCTGGGGGCTGTTATCCTCCTGAGAGTGGGTATGTGGTGACTAACCCTGCTGTGATGTTGGAGAGGTGATCTGAGTGAGTGTGTGAGCAGTGAAGAGAGCATGCAGAATTCAGGGCTTCAGATGTTGGGGTGGCTGTTAGCAAGTGAGGGAAGATATTGCAGGTTAATAGTGAGCGTGATGGGACATGAGCTTTGGTATCGGGCAGGTGCAGCGACAGATCAAGTGAGTGTGAGGTATCCGAGAGAAGGTGCCTCCACTTACCCTGAGGATGCGAAGAGGGGCATTGAGTTTCTTACTACATTGCTGTGCTTTCCCCTCCTCCAGACAGCAGAAACTCCACTAACGAGGGTAGCCCTCTCAGACCGGTCTGTTTACATTTACATGCCCATCTCTCTATTTTCTCCTGCTCTTACACCCCTCTCCTTTTCTGTCTCTCTGTCTGTCACTATCACTATCTCTTTCTCTCTCTTTCCTCTCATCAACTCTCAACTTCCTCCAGTCCCATTCCTATTCTTAACTCCTGCCCCCGCCCCAACCAAGAATCGGGACTAAGCTTTTCAACGTGTCCTTGAACCAAGCTCCCTCATCAAAATCGGGGCCAGGGTCAATCTCTTCATCCCGAGATTGGAGATGTAGAAAGTCACCAACATGCCCTATGCCCTCCCCAGTTTCTGGCCCATGGGTCGGACCTGTATGGATTCGTCCCTAGACCTAATGGTCATGTTCACATGAAGTCAGGCCTGGAGTAGGAAGCAATGCCCCTATTAGTATCACTATGTGAGTAGCTCAGGTCCTGGAGTTTACATCTGGCTCATGCCAATGTTTGAAGGAGTGGAGAGGCTAGAAAAATCAGACAAAAGGCTGGGAAGTGTGTAATTGTTCTGAGTGCTGTTTATTTAAAGGGAATTTGGAGCTCATTAGCTCGATTTTGATCTCATTATGCATGCTAATTAACCCAAAGTGTATTAATTCCTTTTGGCAGTTGATTTCAAGTGATCTTTTACAGTACTGTAGAGCAGTTAAAGCTCAGTGATGAGTCTATGCTAAATACTTACTCTGTTTAATGAAAGCAACATCAGTCAGTCAATGTGAAATGTGGATGGCAAAGCAATATTCTTTAATAGAAATGGCACTGTGGTGACTCCTTTCTGTTAGGAGGGGAAGAAAAGAGAGATATTTAGGAGAGGAGAGGAGAGGAGAGGAGAGGAGAGGAGAGGAGAGGAGAGGAGAGGAGAGGAGAGGAGAGGAGAGGAGAGGAGAGGAGAGGAGAGGAGAGGAGAGGAGAGGAGAGACAATACAATACAATACAATACAATACAATACAATACAATACAGTGGGCACAAATGGATTTAAGAACCCTCTGTTGTTTCCTCAGGGATACAAGCGAGCAGTTGTGAAAGCATTCAGTTTGAATGATACTGCATAATAAATCTAATGGGGTTTCTACAGAAAAGGCATATTAACGTTGCAACTGAATCTTAATTGCGTTTTGACGTCGCAGTTGGTGTTCTGCGTACCAAGTTTGTTGTTTGTTAAAGGGATTGAACAGGAATAAGGGGTGACACAGTGTCTCAGTGATTAGCATTGCAGCACCAGGGACCCGGGTTCGATTCTCACCCTGGCACGACTGTCTATGTGGAGTTTGCACATTTCTCCCTGTGTCTGTGCGGGTTTCCTCTCGGTCCAGAGATCTGCAGCTTAGGGTGGATTGGTCATGCTAAATTGCCTGCAGTGTTTAGGCTAAGTGGGTTGGACATGGAAAGCGCAAGGTTACAGAGATAGGGTGGGTCTGAGTGGGGTGCTGTTTAGAGGGCCAGTGTAGGCTCAATGAGGCAAATGGCTTGCTTCCACCCTGTAGGGATCCTATCATTAGTGTCCCTGTACTCTTATTTGCTGTGTTTAGCCTCTTCTAGGGAGCACCAGCAATGTGAGAGAAATTTGAAATATCCCAACACAAACCTCAATGATGTGACATGTTCCCTGTGTTTTTGTTTAGTTCCTGAATTACGAGGAGCTTCCTGCCTTCCAACCCCGTCAGCGTCCCCTGTCGAGATGGAGACTATCGAAAGTGGCTCAACAAAAAGGTAAGTGCATGTTGCATGAAATGACGAGGTGACGTGCACGTTGCAGCTCTGTTCAGGACAGGGCAGCTTTGTAAGTTCATTTTTAATTTTGCCAGCTGATGCCTGTGGGATTACCCAGCCTCCCTGGTGTGGGAGCAATGGCTGAGCCTTGTTTAGATTCTGTTACCATGTTTCTGCTGCATCCAACACACAGTATTCAGCTGATCCAGAAAGGGGTCTATCCTTATACAGGTATTGATCACACTGAAATCGACTGTGTGGTGTTCACAGCTATGATAAGCCCATAAGAAATAGGAACAGGAGGTCATTTTTCCCTTCAAGCGTGCTCCACCGTTCAGTCGGAACATGGCCAATCCGATGTTCCTCATATGCACTTTCCTGTCCTTTCCCTGTCACTGACTGATCAAGAAACTGTCTATCTCAGCCTTAAACATGCACAAGGACACCAGCCCCGCAGCTCTCTGTGGGGAGGAGTGTCACAAGACACACAGCCCTCTGAGAGAAGAAATTCGTCTTCATCTCAGTTTTAAATCGGTGCCCCTTTATTCTGAGACTCTCCCATGGGGGAAACATCTTCTCAGCATTGACCCTATCAAGCCCCTTAAGAATCCAATATGTTTCAATGAGATCACCTCTCAATCTTCTAAACTCCAGTGAGTAGAGTCCCAACCTGTTTAGCCTTGGCTCATTAGGAAAGCCCTCCACACCAGGAATCATCCTGGAGAACCTTCTCTGAACTTCCTCCAACGAAATCGTACCTCTCCTTGAATAAGAGGATCAAAATTGCTCACAGTACTCCAGATGTGGTCTCATTAGTACCTTGTACAGATGCAATATGACTTCCGAACTCTTATACTCCACATAAAAACGGAAAGAACTGCGGATGCTGTAAATCAGGAACATAAACAGAAATTACTGAAAAGCTCAGCAGGTCTGGCAGCATCTGTGAAGAAAAAAATCAGAGTTAATGTTTCGGGTCCGGTGATTTTCTGAGGAAGGGTCACCAGACCCGAAATGCTAATTCTGTTTTATTTTCTTGACAGATGCTGCCAGACCTGCTGAGCTTTTCCAGCGACTTGTTATACTCCAACTCCTTTGAAATAAGCACCAGTAGTCCATTAGCCTTCCTGCGTACCTGCTGCCTCTGTGTGTTAGCTTTCTGTACACAAGTCACCCCCTGCCGACCCCAAGTCCCTTTGACTTAAAGTCTTCTGCAGTTTCTGAATATTTAAAAAAAAGTCTGTTCTTTTGTTCTCACTTCCAAAATAAATAACTTCACGTTTTCCCACAATAAACACTATTTGGCCTAATATTGACCCACTTACTTAACCCATCAATATCTCCCTGTAATCTGCGATTATTGCCATCTCTCTCCCTCCCTCCCCATCTCTTTTCCCTTCTTGTATTCCCCTCTCATCTCTCAAATTTGCTGACTTCTGCCTCTTCAGTGTCACGGTATCTCCCAAACAGTGACGTAATCCCTCCCCACCATTCTGAGGGTGAGCAGAATTTCTCCATTAGGTGTGAGACTGATCCAAGCGAGGAGGTGAAAGATGAATGTAGACACGAGCCTGTCCTTTAGTAGGTTTACTTCCCCTCCAAGCCAGTCATCATCCTGACCTTGAAATATATTACCACTCCTTCAGTGCCACTGGGTCAAAATCCTGGAATTCTCTCCCTAATGCAGCAGTTCAAGAAAGCAGCTCACCACCACCTTCTCAAGAGACTGGTATAGGCCATGAATTCTAGCCACTGATACCCATGCCTCACCAGTGAACATTTTTAGAAAAAAGGTTTAGTCACTGAATGCAGCATGAGCTTCCTATTTAGCGACACTTTGGTGTCCCAACAGTTCTCTTTCCTTTGAAATAAAATAAACTTAATTAACTAAATGAACCACCTCTCAATGGATAGCTGCCTAAAAAACTACACTTATAAAAATACCTTCTTAATATTCATTCATGGCATGTCGATGTCACTGACTAGAATTTATTGCCCATCCCTAATTGCTCAGAGGACAGTTAAGGGTCAGTGACATTGCTGTGGGTCTGGAGTCACATGTCGGCCAGACCAGGTAAGGATGGCAGTTTCCCTCCCGAAAGGACATTAGTGAACCAGATGGGTTTTTCCCCGACAATCAACAATGGATTCCAGGAGCTTGTTGAATTTAAATTCCACTATTTGCTGTGGGAGGATTGGAATCTGGGCCCGCAGAACACAATCTAGATCTCTGGATTAATATTCCAGCAATAATACCAGTAGGCCATTGCCTCGATGAACACTTGTTCTGGGGAGAAATGACCCAGCCCTGCTGCTGTATATCCCTTATCATACTCTGTTTGAAAATGATGAAATCAAATTAACTTTATTCTACTGAGTAGTTAAATGAACAAACAGCCCTTTGAGGGGCACTATAACTAAAGCTGAATTCCAAAGATAACTCAACACATTTAAATCCAAATAATCTTTGGAGAGAGTCTGCCCCTGCTGCTCAGAAGGGAAGGGGGAAGAGGAGCAGAGCAGTAGTCATTGGGGACTCCATAGTTAGGGGGACAGATAGGAGGTTCTGTGGGGACGAGAGAGACTCACGGTTGGTGTGTTGCCTCCCAGGTGCCAGGGTGCGTGATGTCTCTGATCGTGTTTTTGGGATCCTTAAGGGGGAGGGGGAGCAGCCCCAAGTCATGGTCCACATTGGCACCAACGACATAGGTAGGAAGAGAGATGGGGATTTAAGGCAGAAATTCAGGGAGCTAGGATGGAAGCTGAGAGCTAGGATGGAAGCTGAGAGCTAGGACAAACAGAGTTGTTGTCTCTGGTTTGTTGCCCGTGCCACGTGCTAGTGAGGCGAGGAATAGGGACAGAGAGGAGTTGAACACATGGCGACAGGGATGGTGCAGGAGGGAGGGTTTTGCATTCTTGGATAATTGGGGCTCTTTCTGGGGTAGGTGAGACCTCTACAAGCAAGATGGTCTTCACCTGAACCAGAGGGGTACCGATATCCTGGGGGGGAAATTTGCTAAGGCTGTTCGGGTGGGTTTAAACTAATTCAGCAGCAAAATTGTAGTTCGACTATAGAAAAGGTTGAGAGTAGGGTGGTCCGAAATAAAGTTTCAGGGAAGCAAGATGGCACCGTCAAGCAAGAAGTTGGATTGAAGTGTGTCTACTTCAATGCCAGGAGCGTCCGGAATAAGGTGGGTGAACTTGCAGCATGGGTTAGTACCTGGGACTTCGATGTTGTGGCCATTTCGGAGACATGGATAGAGCAGGGACAGGAATGGTTGTTGCAGGTTCCAGGATTTAGATGTTTCAGTAACAACAGAGAAGATGGTAAAAGGGGCGGAGGTGTGGCCTTGTTGGTCAAGGACAGTATTACAGTTGCAGAAAGGATGTTTGGGGACTCGTCAACAGAGGTAGTATGGGCTGAGGTTAGAAACAGGAAAGGAGAGGTCACCCTGTTGGGAGTTTTCTATAGGCCTCCGAATAGTTCTAGAGATGTAGAGGAAAGGATAGCAAAGATGATTCTCGATAGGAGTGAGAGACAGGGTAGTTGTCATGGGGGACTTCAACTTTCCAGATATTGACTGGGAACACTATAGCTCGAGTACTATAGATGGGTCAGGTTTTGTCCAGAGTGTGCAGGAGGGCTTCCTGACACAGTATGTAGATAGGCCAACAAGGGACGAAGCCACATTAGATTTGATACTGGGTAATGAACCCGGCCAGGTGTTAGATTTAGAGGTAGGTGAGCACTTTGGTGATAGCGATCACAATTCTGTTATGTTTACTTTAGTGATGGAAAGGGATAGGTGTATACCACTGGGCAAGAGTTATAGCTAGGGGAAAGGCAATTACGATGAGATTAGCCAAGATTTAGAGAACATAGAATGGGGAAGGAAACTGCAGGGGATGGGCACATTAGAAATGTGGGCTTATTCAAGGAAAAGCTCCTATGTGTCCGAGATAAATATGTACCTGTCAGGCAGGGAGGAAGCTGTAGAGCACGGGAGCCATGGTTTACGAAGGAGGTGGAATCTCTGGTCAAGAGGAAGAAGAAGGCTTATGTTAGGATGAGATGTGAAGGCTCAGTTAGGGCACTTGAGGGCTACGAGGTAGCCAGGAAAGACCTAAAGAGAGAGCTCAGAAGAGCCAGGAGGAGACATGAGGAGTTGTTGGCAGATAGGATCAGGGTAAACCTTAAGGTTTTCTATAGGTATTTAAGGAATAAAAGAATGATGAAAGTAAGATTAGGCCCAATCAAGGATAGTAGTGGTAAGTTGTGTGTGGAGTCAGATGAGATAGGGGAAGTGCTAAATGAATATTTTTCAACAGTATTCAGTCTAGAAAACGACAATGTTGTCGAGGAGAATACTGAGATACAGGCTACGAGACTAGGTGGGATTGAGGTTCACATGGAAGAGGTATTAGAAATCCTTCAGAAGGTGAAGATAGATAAGTCCCCTGGGCCGGATGGGATTTATCCTCGGATCCTCTGGGAAGCCAGGGAGGAGATTGCCGAGCCTTTGGCATTGATCTTTAACTTGTCATTGTCTATAGGAATAGTGCCAGATGACTGGAGGATAGCAAATGTGGTTCCCCTGTTCAAGAAGGGGAGTAGAGACAACCCTGGTAATTATAGACCAGTGAGCCTTACCTCAGTTGTTGGTAAAGTGTTGGAAAAGGTTATAAGGGATAGGATTTATAATCATCTAGAAAAGAATAAATTGATTAGGGATAGTCAGCACGATTTTGTGAAGGGAAGATCGTGCCTCACAAACCTTATTGAGTTCTTTGAGAAGGTGACCAAACAGGTAGATGAGAGTAAACCGGTTGATGTGGTGTATATGGATTTCAGCAAGATGTTCGATAAGGTTCCCCACAATAGGCTATTGTACAAAATGCAGAGGAATGGAATTGTGGGAGATATAGCAGTGTGGATCGGAAATTGGTTTGCTGAAAGAAGACAGAGGGTGGTAATTGATGGGAAATGTTCATCCTGGAGACCAGTTACTAGTGTTGTACCGCAAGGGTCAGTGTTGGGTCCACTGCTGTTTGTCATTTTTATAAATGACCTGGATGAGGGCGTAGAAGGATGGGTTAGTAAATTTGCAGATGACACTAAGGTCGGTGGAGTTGTGGATAGTGACGAAGGATGCTGTAGGTTGCAGAGAAACATAGATAAGCTGCACAGCTGGGCTGAGAGGTGGCAAATGGTGTTTAATGCAGACAAGTGTGAGGTGATGCACTTTGGTAGGAGTAACCGGAAGGCAAAGTACAGGGCTAATGGTAAGATTCTTAGTAGTGTAAATGAGCAGAGAGATCTCGGTGTCCATGTACACAGATCCTTGAAAGTTGCCACCCAGGTTGACAGGGCTGTTAAGAAGGCATACAGTGCTTTAGCTTTTATTAATAGAGGGATCGAGTTCCGGAACCAAGAGGTTATGGTGAAGCTGTACAAAACTCTGGTGCGGCCGCACTTGGAGTATTATGTACAGTTCTGGTCACCGCATTATAAGAAGGATGTGGAAGCTTTGGAACGGGTGCAGAGGAGATTTACTTGGATGTTGCCTGGTATGGAGGGAAGGTCTTATGAGGAAAGGCTGAGGGACTTGAGGCTGTTTTCATTAGAGAGAAGAAGGTTGAGAGGTGACTTAATTGAAACATATAAAATAATCAGAGGATTGGATAGGGAGAGCCTTTTTCCTAGGATGGTGACGGCGAGCACAAGGGGGCACAGCTTTAAATTGAGTGGTGAAAGATATCGGACAGATGTCAGAGGTAGTTTCTTTACTCAGAGAGTAGTAAGGGAATGGAACGCTTTGCCTGCAACGGTAGTAGATTCGCCAACTTTAGGTACGTTTAAGTCGTCATTGGACAAGCATATGGACGTACATGGAATAGTGTAGGTTAGATGGGCTTGAGATCGGTATGACAGGTTGGCACAACATCGAGGGCCGAAGGGCCTGTACTGTGCTGTAATGTTCTATGTTCTATAGAGAATGCATGCCCGCCCCTGTGGTACCCACAAGTTGTGGAAGCCCTTCAGGGACCAGTGGACATGCTCCCTTTTCAGGGGCATAAGGGTGCATCATGGAAGAGAGGGTGGCAATCAGTTCTGACACCCTGCCCATAGTCTGGGCCAGTTAATGGGCACATTGGCCAGGCCCAAGAGAAGATACACAGGCTAGCCCTCCAACCTGCCCATACCTCCCCTCCCCTCACTGCCCCCCTCGCCTCCGTGCAGGGCAACCAAAGATCTGCAGGCTGGCGCTCGAAGTGTCAACAAAATTCAAGGAGTACCCGGTCATGTAATGGAAGGGAAATTGCTCCTTCCTCCCAGGAACAGTTCCTGAGGCGGTGGGGGTGTGGGTAGGGTTCAGACCTAGCACAGAACCAGGGTCACTTGCGGTGGAAGTGAGAGGTCAGCGTCGGTACTAGGAGTTGACAAAGGAGGCCAGGAACAGGAGCGGGCATCAGTTGAGACGTAAAAGGTGTCGCTAGCATCACAAGCAGACAGTTGCTGAGGATTGCACACAGCAGGAACTTCTGCAGTATGTGAATTTGGCACCAAACAACACCATTTCCTGCCCTGAAGCTGCAGCTCTGCGTAAGAATTTAATGAATTTGCAAAATGCAAACCCGCCTTCAAGTCATGGACCATGAAAAGACAGGGAGCCCTGGGAGGGGGCTTTGGCTAAGGCAGTAAATATGAAACTGTTCCCCCCCCGCCCCGCTCTTTCCCTTTAACCCTGAACATTGCCCCTCTCCAGTGACAGGAGTGTCTGCAGACTTATCCCACTGCACAAGCTCACTTGTGAGTATTTTATAAATACACACACTGTCCAAAGCTGTAGTTTAAAAATGAAAAAGAAAACTTTATTGTTTTTTCTTCAGCTCAGTACTTTCTATTTTCAGCAGTTTGTTGGTAATCTGTCATTCTTTATTCCATTTTATTGGAGAGTTTGCTAATCCTATGCATGTTCTTCGGTGTCAGCGATCCCACCTTCAGATTATTGGAACAGTACAGTGGCTCAGTGGTTAGCACTGCTGCCTCACAGCATTAGGAACTTGGGTTTGATCCCACCCTGTCTGTGTGGAGTTTGGACACTCTCCCCGTGTCTGTGTGGGTCCCCTCCAGGCGCTCCGGCTTCCTCCCACATTCCAGAGAAATGCAGGCTAAGTGGATTGGCCGTGCTAAATTGCACAATAGTGTGTAAGCTAGGTGGATGAGCCATAGGAAATGTAGGATTACAGGTTAGGATGCTCTCAGGAGGGTCGGTGTTGACTTGATGGGCTGAATGGCCTACTTCCGTACTATAGGGATTCCATTATATCCAGTTCCCCTTCGAAAATTCCTCCAGAACCTGTTGCGTTCATGCAGTATGTTCTACACTGCAACAGCAACAATATTTGTTCTCAACACGTAATGCAATCCACAAACACATAAAATTGGATCCCATATACAAACCCATATAGATCAAAACTGGAAATGACTGTACTCACCGTAACGGACCAGACAGTATAAATTCCAAGCAGAGTAGAATAACATCGCTTCATCGGAGGCTCCTCTGATGATATTACCTAGCACCTCGACAAAACGTCTGAACAAAAATAAACCAGCTCAGTGATCAAGTCAACAACCTTAATATTTTCATTTCTTGCCTCTATTCTGTTTTTATTTTGGCAATTATCTTAAGCCTGACTATTGTTGGAAAAAGGAGAGCTTTTATTAAAGCTTTTTGTCTCGCTCACATCAGGACACTCGACAAGAATACCAGTTCAAGGGGAACAAAAAGCAACGTTAGTGTAATGAATAATAAGAGACTTTTGATAAAATGTGTCTTTTTCTTTGGGGTAATTCCCAAATTCTCTGCTACAGAATAACTCTTCGGACCTTAAATCTTTTCTGCCTTGTGTGAGGTTACCAACGCTGTCTGTAGTGGGATCATGATTCTCTCTGACTGCCTTTGGTCTTGACGGTATCCAAATGCTGCAACATTTCAGGGTTGGGTCTCTAACCGGCAAAGGGCTGACTGCAGTTTGATGTTCATTTTTTAATCTGATCTGATCTTTCTATCTCCACAGTCCAACAGAAAACAGCAAGCTGCTTGACCCAGCGGAGTGGACGATTTTAGACGTTTTCAATTATTTCAAGAAAGCTGGCTTTGAGGACCAGGCTGTAGCTTTCCAGGAACAGGTGGGGTTTGATTTGTTGGCCCCTTTTCTGAAGCTGCAGTGGGCGAATTCCCAGTTACAGTCCTGCTCAGGGTTTTAAGGCATTTGAAAGCCCATCATGTGTCCAGCAGCCGATGTCCAAATGCAGCAACATCTGGACCATATCTAGGTTTGGGTTGACAAGTGGCAAGTAACATTCATGCCACACAAATACCAGGCTATGACCATCTCCAGTGGGCTTAAGAGCAGCAGATGGAGTTTAATTTGGATTGCATTCTGGTGAAACAAACAAAAGCAAGACTTGTACAATTAAAAGTAGTGGGTATTGATGTAGAACAGAGAGACCAAGGCATTCGGGCACATAATTCTTTGAAGTTTGTGTCACAGGCAAACAAGGGGGTTAAGAAGGTGTTGAGCACACTTGCCTTTATTGCTCAGACCTTTGAGTGTAGGAGTTGGGAAGTCCTGTTGAGGTTGTACAGAATGGTGGTGAGACCTCTTCTGGAATATTGTGTGCAGTTCTCGTCTCCCTGTTATAAGAAGGGTATTATCAAGCTGGAGAGGGTTCAGAAGTGGTATACCAGGATAGTGCCTGAAATGGAAGCTTTGAGTTATAGGGAGAGGCTGGGACTGTTTCGCTGGAGCAGAGGAGGCTGAGGGGTTACCTTCTGGAAGTTTGTAAAATCATGAGGGGCATGGATAGGGTGAGTGACGGGTACCTTTTACCTCGGATACGGTGTCTCAGTGGTTAGTATTGCTGCCTCACAGCATTCTATGATTTAAAGGATTCTATGATAGGGTGGGGGATTTCAAGACTAGGGGGCATATTTTTAAAAATGAGAGGAGAAAGATTTAAAAAGGACATGAGGGACAACCTCTTTACACAGAGAGTGGTTCATGTGTGGAATGAACTTCTAGAGGAAGTGGTGGATGTACCCACAGTTACAATGTTTAAAAAACATTTGGATAAGTGCATCACTAAGAACATTTTAGAGGGATATGGGCAAGCACAGGCAGGTGGGACTAGTTTTGTTTGGGATTATGGTCAACATGGACTGGTTGGACCGAAAGGCCTGCTTCCGTGCTGTATGACGCAATGACTCCAGAAGGCAAAATCTAATCATTACTGTTTGATATTCAGTGGTGTTGTCATGAACAAATCCCACACTATCAACATCCTGGGGGTTATCATTGACCAGAAACTGAACTGGACTAACCAGTAGGAATACAGTGTTTAGCAATACTACAGCAAGTAATTCACCTCCTAACTCCCCAAAACCTGTCCACCATCCTCAAGGCACAGGTTCGGAGTGTGATGGAATACTGTCCATTTGCCTCTAAAAGCTTGACATCATTCAGGACCAAGCAGCCCACTTGATTGGCACCACACCCACAAACATCCACTCCCTCCACCACTGACACTCAGTAGCAGCAGTGTGTACCATCTACAAGACTCACTCTAGAAATTCACCACAGATCCTCAGGCAGCATCTTCCAAACCCATGACCACTTCCATCCAGAAGGACAAGGGCAGCAGATACATGGGAACACCACCCCCTGCACGATCCCCTCCAAACCACCACCCTGTCTTGGAAATATGCCATCATTCCTTCAGTGTTGCTGGGTCAAAATCCTGGAATTCCCTCCCTAGGGACATTGTGGATCTATCTGCAGCAGGTGGACTGCAGTGAAGAAGGCAGCTCACTCCGACCTTCTCAAGGGGCAAATAGGGACGGGCAAGAAACTGTTATCAAACCAATGATGCAAACATGTTTCCTCATACTATCAGATATGAGTCTTAAAGTCATACAGCATAGACACAGGCCCCTCAGCCCACCATGTCAGTGCTGACCAACAAACCCCAAATGACAATAATCCCATTTACTTGCACTCCGCCCATAACCGGCTGGGCCTTGGCATTTTAAGTGCTCGTGCAGATGCTTCGGTAATGTTGTGCGAGTACCTGCCTCCACCACCCTCTCTATTTCTACCACTGTCTGGGTGAGAACAAAATTCCTCAGATTTGCTCTAAACCTGTTGCTGTTCACTTCAAACGTATACCTTCAGGTCTTAGACACTTCTGCCAAGGGAAGAGATTCTAACAATCTATTCTGTGTGTAATTCTCAGAATTGTGTATCAATCAGATCAGATTGCACCCTGCCCCAGCCTCCACTGCTCCAGTGAAAACGAACCCAGCCTATCCAGTCTCTCCTCATAACTGAGACTTTTCATCCCAGGTAACATCCTGGTGTTTCTCCAGTCCAATCATGTCTTTCCAATAGCGTAGTGACCACCACTACACACATTATTCTATCTGGCCTAACCAATGGCCATGAAAGAATTTTTTAAATCCCTGCATATCTTTAAATCTCTCTCACACTCTCTCTCTCACTCCATATCTCTGTCTCAGTCTGTCATCCTTTGGGACACCATTTAAAACTCCTTTCTTGATCCTACCAGTAGGATGTGGAGGCATTGGAGAGGATACAGAAATAGTACACCAGGATGTTGCCTGGCTTGGGATGTTAGATGAGATTAGATTCCCTACAGTGTGGAAACAGGCCCTTCGGCCCAACAAGTCCACACTGCCCTTTGAAGCATCCCACCCAGACCCACCCCCCTATAACCCACACACCCCTGAATACTACGGGCAATTTAGTATGGCCGATCCACCTAGACTGCACATCTTTGGACTGTGGGAGGAAACCGGAGCACCCAGAGGAAACCCACGCAGACACGGGGAGAATGTGCAAACTCCACACAGACAGTCGCCTGAGGGTGGAATTGAACCCGGGTCCCTGGTGCTTTGAGGCTGCAGTGCTAACCACTGAGCCACCATGCTGCCCCGAAATATATTATGTGTGAGGAGAGTTTGGACAAACTTGGTTTGTTTTCACTTGAACTTGGAAGGATGAGGGGCGACCTGATAAAGTTTACAAAGTTATGGGAGGAGTGGGTAGAATGGATTGTGGGAGTCTATAACCCACAGTAGAAATGCAAATTACTAGGGGACATAATATTAAGGTAATAGGGGGTAACGTTTAAAGGAGATGTGAGAGGCAGGTTTTTTACACAGATTATGGTAGGTGTCTGAAACAAGCTGCCAAAGGATGTGGTGGAGGCAGATAAAGTAGCAGCGTTTAAGCAGCATCTTGACAGATACGTGAGTAGGCAGGGAATAGGGGCATATGGACCATGTAGAGGCCAAAGGTTTTTGATTTCTAAGGGCATCATATGTCACTACAGCCTTGGAGGGCCAGAGGGCCTGTTCCTGTGCTGTATCATTCATTGTTCATTATCAGCCCTTACTAGGGTTTAGTTTTGAGTGTTATTTTCATAACAGTATGGCACTGTTTTTTTTCTCGTGAACGCCTTGTGACTACTTTAGAGCTGCCCATTCGACCAGTCTACTTCATGTAGTAAAAAAACAAGCTTACCTGTTGTATTGGGATAACAAAGTGTGGAGCTGGATGAACGCAGCAGGCCAAGCAGCATCTCAGGAGCACAAAAGCTGATGTTTCGGGCCTAGGCCCTTCATCGGAAAGGCCCGAAACATCAGCTTATGTGCCCCTGAGATGCTGCTTGGCCTGCTGTGTTCATCCAGCTCCACACTTTGTTATCTTGGATTCTCCAGCATCTGCAGTTCCCATTATCTCTACCTGCTCTGATTACTTTTATATGACTTGTTGTGTTCAGATGGGTCTGTAGCAAGGAAATGGTTAATAGATTAGTTTGTTTGGGATTGCAGGTTGCACTTTTGTGTGAATGGGGCCTTTGTGTTAGTTTGAGGACAAAGTGAAAGCTGTCTCCTCACATGTTCTCTGTTGGTACAGCAGATGGCACCCATTGTATAATCTATCAATCCCTGAATCGCTGAGTCAAAAAATATAAAAAACACCAAAATACTTCGATGGGTGGGGTGTTGAAGGGGACAGCCAGTATATGGAGCAGGTGTATGATTGGGAGAAAGAAAATGCCTTAGTTAGTACCAAGTGAATCGGGATGGGAATGTGACAGAGGAATGTTACTTCAAGAGGTGTGTGGAACACTTGAGGTCTGCAGAGTGCACATGGAGTGGAAACAAAGCCAACTAGTGGCCGTTTTAGGGACTGCAGCTAACTCCACGCTTCACACAAGATAATGAAATGTGAGGCTGGATGAACACAGCAGGCCCAGCAGCATCTCAGGAGCACAAAAGCTGATGTTTCGGGCCTAGACCCTTCATCAGAGAGGGGGATGGGGAGAGGGAACTGGAATAAATAGGGAGAGAGGGGGAGGCGGACCGAAGATGGAGAGTAAAGAAGATAGGTGGAGAGAGTATAGGTGGGGAGGTAGGGAGGGGATAGGTCAGTCCAGGGAAGACGGACAGGTCAAGGAGGTGGGATGAGGTTAATAGGTAGGAGATGGAGGTGCGGCTTGGAGTGGGAGGAAGGGATGGGTGAGAGGAAGAACAGGTTAGGGAGGCAGAGACAGGTTGGACTGGTTTTGGGATGCAGTGGGTGGAGGGGAAGAGCTGGGCTGGTTGTGTGGTGCAGTGGGGGGAGGGGACGAACTGGGCTGGTTTTGGGATGCGGTGGGGGAAGGGGAGATTTTGAAGCTGGTGAAGTCCACGTTGATACCATTGGGCTGCAGGGTTCCCAAGCGGAATATGAGTTGCTGTTCCTGCAACCTTCGGGTGGCATCATTGTGGCAGTGCAGGAGGCCCATGATGGACGTGTCATCTAAAGAATGGGAGGGGGAGTGGAAATGGTTTGCGACTGGGAGGTGCAGTTGTTTCTTGCGAACCGAGCGGAGGTGTTCTGCAAAGCAGTCCCCAAGCCTCTGCTTGGTTTCCCCAATGTAGAGGAGGCCACACCGGGTACAGTGGATGCAGTATACCACATCCCGGTGTGGCTTCCTCTACATTGGGGAAACCAAGCGGAGGGTTGGGGACTGCTTTGCAGAACACCTCTGCTCGGTTCGCAAGAAACAACTGCACCTCCCAGTCGCAAACCATTTCCACTCCTCCTCCCATTCTTTAGATGACATGTCCATCATGGGCCTCCTGCAGTGCCACAATGCTGCCACCCGAAGGTTGCATCCCAAAACCAGTCCAACCTGTCTCTGCCTCCCTAACATGTTCTTCCTCTCACCCATCCCTTCCTCCCACTCCAAGCCGCACCTCGATCTCCTACCTATTAACCTCATCCCACCACCTTGACCTGTCCGTCTTCCCTGGACTGACCTATCCCCTCCCTACCTCCCCACCTCCCCACCTATACTCTCCTCTCCACTTATCTTCTTTTCTCTCCATCTTCGGTCCGCCTCCCCCTCTCTCCCTATTTATTCCAGAACCCTCACCCCATCCCCCTCTCTGATGAAGGGTCTAGGCCCGAAACGTCAGCTTTTGTGCTCCTGAGATGCTGCTGGGCCTGCTGTGTTCATCCAGCCTCATTTCATTATCTTGGATTCTCCAGCATCTGCAGTTCCCATTATCACTGATACAATTCCATGTTTCATACAGATTGCTCTGCATCTGTTCTTCCTGTTCTTCATTTTCCCATTCTCTCACTTTCCATCCAAACTCTCTTCCCCTCCTAAAGACGCACTCGAGGGGATGTCAGGTTTGAGGAGGAAGGAATTAAATGGTAGATTGATGTAGTGGGACAAAACCAGTTGGAAGACACTTGTGAAGTGCATTAAGCGTGGGTGAACAGGGTGATTGAGGTGATATTACTGGGTTCCTAATTTGAAAGCCCAGCCCAATGCTCTGGAAATAAAGGTTCAAATCCCACTTGGGGCAAATGTTGAAACTTAAATTCAGTTCAGAGTCAAGTATTGAAGTTAGGAGGTCATGTTGCAACTGTGCAGGATTATGGTTAGGCCACTTTTGGAATACTGTGTGCAATTCTGGTCTCCCTACTATAGGAAGGATGTTGTGAAACTTCAAAGGCTTCAGGAAAGATTTAAAAGGATGTTACCAGGGTTGGAGGGTTTGAGCCATAGGGAGAGACTGAACAAACTGGGGCTATTTTCCCTGGAGTGTTGGAGGATGAGAGGTGACTTTAGAGAGGTGTATATAATCATGAGGGGCATGGATAGGGTGAATAGACAAGGTCTTTTCCCTAGACTTGGGGCGTCCAAAAGTAGAGGGCGTAGGTGAGAGGGGAAAGATATATAAGGGACTTTAGGGGCAGCTTTTTCACGCAGAGGGTGGTGTGTGTACGGAATGAGCGGCCAGAGGATGTGCTGGAGGCTGGTACAATTACAACTTTTAAGAGGCATCTGGATGGGTATATGAATAGGAGAGGTTTAGAGAGATGTGTGCCAAATGCTGGCAACTAGATTAATTTAGGAAATCTGGTTGGCATGGACGAGTTGGACCAAAGGATCTGTTTCTGTGCTGTATATCTCTATGACTATAAATTAAATGGAATATAACAAGAGTTTAAAAGTCAGCACTACAGGGACTTCCATCATTTGTCACAAAACCTCTTCTTATCCACTGATCGCCTTACCTCATCTGGCCTACATGTGACTCCAGACCCACAGCAATGTGGCTGATTCTGTACGGCCCTTAGAAATGGCTGAGCAACCATTGTGTTCCAGGGCAATTAGAGATGGGCAATAAATAATAGCAGGAGGCTCTGGGCACGTTAAACAAGTTCAGCAGAATCTGCAGAGAAAGAAACAGTGTTAACACTTGGACTCTATTATGAGTTGCTCAGAAGCAGAGAGTTGGGAGGGGCAAGTGGACGGGAGAAGGTGAGGGAGCTTAGAGGTTGTAACCATTACAGAAAAAAAATAAGCAAAGGGAGTGCTAATGGGTGGAGAAAAGTGAAACAGATTTACTATAGGGTGTTAATTGCAGAAGGAAGGTCAGCTCTTCTGAACATAAAACCAAGAAAATGAGAAACTTGTTAGAGGGTGGGGTTGGAGAGGCAATGCAGAGAGACACGGTCATGCTCTGAAGTTGTTGATTTTGATATTGCTTTCGGTGGCTATAAGTTGGCTGAATGAAAAATGATGGGTTGTTCCTGTGAGGGGGCTGTACTGGAAGTCTCCAGCACTCCTCAGCCAGGAGCGTGAGAATGTGGGAGCACACTGGGGCAGGGGAGGGTCCTGCTTGAGCAGAGGTATCCTGCAAAGTGGTCACCCAGCTTGCTTTTGGTCTTATCAGTGTAGAGCATAGTAAGCAGTGAATACTGTAGACCTGCCTGAAAGAAGTCCAGAAAAGGTGTTTGAGGCTGGTACAATAGCAACATTTCAGAACCATTTGGATAAATGGGGAGGGTTGATAGGGATATGGAACTAACTGAGTGAGCACCATGGTCAGGATGGGCCTGTTTCATAGAACATCGAACAATATAGCACAGAACAGGCCCTTCGGCCCTCGATGTTGCGCCAACCTGTGAACTAATCTAAGCCCCTCCCCCTACACTATCCCATCATTATCCATATGCTTATCCAAGGACTGTTTAAATGCCCCTAATGTGGCTGAGTTAACTACATTGGCAGGCAGGGCGTTCCACGCCCTTACCAGTCTCTGAGTAAAGAACCTGCCTCTGACATCTGTCTTAAATCTATCACCCCTCAATTTGTAGCTATGCCCCCTTGTACAAGCTGAAGTCATCATCCTCAGAAAAAGACTCTCACTGTCCACCCTATCTAATCCTCTGATCATCTTGTACGTCTCTATTAAATCCCCTCTTACCCTCCTTCTCTCCAATGAGAACAGACCCAAGTCCTTCAGACTTTCCTCATAGGTCCTTCGCTCCAGACCAGGCAACATCCTGGTAAATCTCCACTGCACCTTTTCCAATGCTTCCACATCCTTCCTGTAATGGGGCAACCAGAACTGCACGCAGTATTCCAAATGAGGCCACACTAGCATTTTGTACAGTTGCAGCATGACACCATGGCTCCGGAACTCAATCCCTCTACCAATAAAACCTAACACACCATAAGCCTTCTGAACAGCACTATCAACCTGGGTGGCAGCTTTCAGGGATTTATGTACTTGGACACCAAGAACCCTCTGCACATCCACACTACCAAGAATCTTTCCATTGACCCAGTAGTCTGCCTTCCTATTATTCTTCCCAAAGTGAATCACCTCACATTTATCCGTATTAAACTCCATTTGCCACCTTTCAGCCCAATTCTGCAGTTTATCCAAGTCTCCCTGCAACCTGCAACATTCTTCAACACTGCCCACCACTCCACCAACTTTAGCGTCATATAGTTTCCATGTAGAAATTAATCTTTGATTCTACTGGAAGGACTGTGTGGTGATTTTGAACAATCAGGAGGCTGGTCTTATGCTTTCTGCGTTTGGACAGTTCGATGCCATGGGGTAGGGGGTTGATAAGGCTGATGGAGTAGTCATAGAGGGGCACTTCCTTCAGAACACTAACAAGGGAAGAGGACAATGTGTTTGGTGGTGACATCCTGCTGGAGGTAGCAGAAATGGTCTCCTATGAATATGGAGACTGGTGAAGAAAGTGCAAGGTGGAACTCTGTCATGGTTCTGGGAGGGAGGGATGCCGACCGTTCATCTGAAGAAAAAGGAAAACATGTCGCCTGTGCCATTTGGGAAGGTAGCATCTTCGACATCGATATAACAGAGATGGAGAAACTGGGAGAATGAATGGAGTTCTCACAGGAAGTGTGGCATGGGAAGTACAGTTGATGCAGCTGTAGGAGATGGCAGGTTTGTAATGAATGTTAGTGAAACAAAAAATTCCCCAGAAATGTAGACAGAGAAACCAAGGAAGGGAGTTAGAGATGGACCAGGCGATGCTGGGAGAAGGATGGAAACTGGAAGCAGAGCTGACACACGTCAAGAGCTGGCAGTGGCACCGACCAGTAACACAGTTGTGGAAGGGAACCCGAGTGTGACTGGGACAAGGATTGTTCCATAAACCCCACACAAAGATGGGCAAAACTGTCGGTTGTAGGTACCATGGCAACGCATTTTACTTGGAGGAAGTGAGATAAGTTAAAGGGGAAATTATTGAATGAGACCACAAGCTGAGCTGGGTTGAGGATTTGCTAAAACTACACAAGGCCTGTTCAGATCACAGCTGAACAGTTTTGGGCGTCTTAGCTAAGGAAAGGTACTGGATGTGAGTTTGCTCGCCGAGCTGGAAGGTTCGTTTTCAGACGTTTCATCACCATTCTAGGTAACATCATCAGTGAGCCTCCGACGAAGCAGTGGTGTTATGTTGGTGATGGTGAACGCAGACATCACCAATACAGGAAATGACATCACCAACCCAAGGAAACCTAACCAGATAAATAGAAAGCGGGACATAACACCAGCGCTTCTTCGGAGGCTCACTGATGATGTTAACTAGAATGGTGACGAAACGTCTGAAAACTAACCTTCCAGCTCAGCGAGCAAACTCACATCCAGAACCTCAACATGAGCTACAAATCTTCTCAAAACTCACTAAGAAAGGTAGGCTAGCATTGGAGGTAGTCCTGAGAAGGTTCACTAGGCCGATCCCAGGTATGGGGGTCTGTCTTGCAGCAGCTGTTAAGTAGATTGGGCGAGCGTTCATTGAAATGGAGAAGAATGAAGAGAGACTTTATGCAAACATACAAATTGAACGCAGATGTTTGGCAAATCAACACATGGTGTGTGGGAGGCTTTCAAGTGAAAGTTGCTGGGAACTCGGGACTGACATGTCCCTTTAAGGATGAAGGATAAATATGGCGAGTTTAGGGAACTTTTGCTGTTTGTAATATATATAAATGATTTGGAGGAGATTGTAACTGCTCCGATTAACGAGCTTGCTGATGACATAAAGGTCGGTGGAATTGCGGATCCTGATGAGGACCATCAAAGGATATAGATCAGTTGGTGACTTGGGCAGAGAGATGGCAGATGGAGTTTAATCCGGAAAAATGTGAGGTAGTGCATTTTGGAAGGTCTAATCCAGATGAAAAATATAGAGTAAATGACAGAACCCTTAAGAGTACTGATTGGCAGAGGGATCTGGGTGTACAGGTACACTGGTCACTGAAAGTGGCAACACAGGTGGAGAAGGTAGCCAACAAGGCATATGGCATGCCTGTGTTCATCGGCTGGGGCATTGAGTTTTAAAATTGGCAGGTAATGTTGCAGCTTCATAGAACCTTAGTTAGGCTGCAATTGGAAGATTGTATTGTAAGGTAGACCTTAGGTTTAGGGTAAAAGGTTGGGACAACATCGTGGGCCAAAGGGCCTGTACTGTTCTTTGTTCTAAGTTCTATAAAGAAAAATGCTGAATTAACCAAATGATCTGTCTTGTTGCTAGAAATGTTAGGCTTGCACCAATAGCTGTGGGCACCTACACCTGCTCATCATCAATTTTCCATTACTAGAGACCTACAAGAGCCTGGACACTCTACTCATTCTCTCCCATTGTAGGAGGTTATAGCCTCATTCGTTTGTGAACATGTGGTTCCTAGTGCTGCTGTCATCATGTAGATTTTAGGTGTGACACCACACGTCAGTACATTACTGTGCACGGGAATTGTCTGCCACTTTGATCTGGCCTTCAGTGGTGGGGAGAGGATATGGGAAAAGCGGGGGTGCAGTCTCTGGAGGAAAGAAGCATAGAGGGCTCAGGAGATGGTGGGGGTTGTCTCGGGGAGCGACAGTAAGGAGAGCCTCGGATAGTGAAGTGGAGTGGGGGTGTTGTGCTGGGAAGAAGAGACCCAGAGTCAGGGGAGTGAGGGACCGAGAGCCACAGAGAATGGGAGGGGCAATTGGGTGAGGGGGGAGATCCAGGGGGACAAGGAACACACGACCCACCCTTCCTGATATCCCTCACACCCTCCCGTACCAAATTGATCCTCGACACCTGTGCACAGCCAATCAAAAGCTGTGGTTGACCCATGGGCATCGGTGTCAGCAAACGCAGTTGGAAGTGTACATCACAATGTCTGTGTTTCTCTGCGACTGTGAGGAGCATTAAAACTGACTAATCACTGATACAATTGACATTGTTGGCTTTTGATTCCCCTGCAGGAGATAGACGGCAAATCCTTACTCCTTATGAAGAGAAGTGACGTTCTGACTGGCCTCTCCATCAAGCTGGGCCCAGCACTCAAGATTTATGAGTACCACGTGAAAGCATTACAGTTATGCCATTTGAAAAGCAGCTCCTTGTAGTGCTACAGGTGGCCTGTGAACTCTCGCGTCGTTTTTGGTGGGGGAGTTGGGGGGGTTTTGGGGTTGTTGGTGTGAGGTTTGGGGGGGATGGTGGCCTGGAGGGAGAGGTTTGCTGTGTGTCGAAATCTAGCTGCCGTTTCCACATGGCTGCTACCCCCTTCCTCCTGACAGTTGCATGTAGGACAGTGCTTGCCTGTTTGTGAGTGTGGATTGCAGACGTTCAGTTTCGGAGGGAATTGTTTGGGTGCTTTTCGAGACCTCGGGGTGGGAGGCACCGGGAGCAGGACCTTCAATGAGGCAACACAGCTGTTTACATCAACTCTGGGACCTCTCCTCTTTATTTTGCGAGCTGCTGTGCTTTGACTTCAGTGATTGATGCAGTGTTTACTCCAGGTACATGTCAGTGACCTGAGGGTCATTTGGAATTCTCCAACCCTGGACTGGATAATGGGATTCCTGCAATAATAATATAATGCTTTCAACTGTGGAATTTTGCCCTGGGTGCTTTTCCAAGAGACACCGTCTACCTTTGCAAAATGCTCCATTTTATATTGAAGTGTAGCCTTTGGGTGGTTGACGGGGTTTCACGGATTTAGCACTTAGCCAATGCTTCTGTTCTCAGTTTTAGTGTCAGAGGGTGTGTCTCGGAACGGGGCTGTACTGTTACAGTGAAGGCTCCACAGCTTCTTTACATCTTTTTACCCCGAGGGAGTGAGATGGCCCATCCCAAGGTGGAAGATTTTTGGATTCCTCTCTGACCTGCCTTTACGTGTCTCTAATCGAGCTGCAGAGGGTCAGTGCCCTGTGCACTCCCTTCTAGACAGAATGAAGTTCACAAACTCTGTAAAGCACTCACCCTCCAGCTGTTCATGAAGGGAAACAGGCCTCAAACTGAGTGCAGCACGTAGGAGACATGAACATCAAACCCAGGCTAGATATTGTTGGAGGGCCCAGAGATGGTTGCAGAGAAGGAGAGGTGAAAGGAGTTATTTTTTATTCATGGGATGTGGGTGTGGCTGGCTGGCTGGGCCAGCTTGACCATAAGATACAGGAATAGAATTAGGCCATTCAGCCCTTCGAGTTTGCTCCGCCATTCGATCATGGCCAATGTGTTCCTCAACCCCATTCTCCTGCCTGCTTCCCATAACCCTTGATTTCCTTACCAATCAAGAATCTTTATCTGTCTCCTAAATACACTCAATGACTTGGCTTCCACAGCCTTCTGCAGCAACCAGCTCCACAGATTCACCACCCTCTGGCTGAAGAAATTTCTCCTCATCTTAGTTCTAAAGGGTCATCCCTTCGTTCTGAGGCAGTGCCCTCGGGTCCTAGTCTCTCCTGTGAGTGGAAACATCTTCTCCACATCTCCTCTATCCAGGCCTCTCAGTATCCCGTAAGTTGCAATCGGATCCCTCCTCATCCTTCTAAACTCTTATAGAGTCCACCCCCAAAGTCTTCAACCGCTGCTGATATGACAAACCCTTCATCCCCGGGATCATTCTTGTAACTCTCCCCTGAACCCCCACTGAGGCTGGCCTGTCCTTTCTTAGAAACGGGGCCCAAAACTGCCTTTCATGTCCTACATGCAGTCTGGCCAGAGCCTTGTATACAGCATCAGAAGCTCATCTCTTTTCTTGTAATGAATGCTACCATAGCATTTTCCAACATTTATTGCCCAGAGGGTGGTTAATGGTCAACCACATTACTGTGGGCCAGAAGTCACATGTAGGCGAAATCAGATGAGGATAGCAGCTTTCCTTCTCTAAAGGGCGTTAGTGAATCGGATTGTTTTATTTTTTGGGAACATCAGTGGTTGAGTGATCATCATTAGGCTAGCTTTTTAATTCAAGATTTTTCCTTTTCATTGAATTCAAACTCAACTCTTTGCCAGGGTGGGATTTGAACCCATATCCCCAGAGTAAGAGCATGGGGCTCTGCTTTACTAGCCCAGTGACATCACCACTCTGCCACTGCCTTTCTATTAATCCTCATGCACAACCCACATTCAGCTCAGAACATTGGGTCACATTATTCAGCAAGTCCTGTATAATTCGTGTAATAAAAACCAGAAGAACTGCAGGTGTTGTAAATTGGAAACCAGAACAGAAATTGCTGGAAAAGCTCAGCAGGTCTGGCAGGGTGTGTGGAGGGAAATCAGAGTTAATGTTTCAGGTGGATTGACCCTCCCTCAGATTTCTCTCCACAGACACTGCCAGACCTGCTGAGGTTTTCCAACAATTCCTATTTTTGTTTCTTTTTATTTTGGGTAGGGGCTGTGTGTAGAGTTAGCTGGGCTCAAACACTCTGACTTCTGAATCAGATGACTATGGGCTGTATCCCACAGCAGGATTGAGTGTGAAATCTAACATGACGATCGGTGTGTTTTGAACAGGTAGCGAATGTCACCAGTGAGTGGTTTTATTTCTTGTTCAAGTAGAAGAAGCCAGAATAAATGGCAGGTCAACAAGGTGCATATAGAACATGGACTGCAGCAGTTCAAGAAAGCAGCTCACCACCACCTTCTCAGGGGCAACTAGGGACTGGCAATAAATGCCGTGCCCAGCCATCGACACCCATGCCCCGAAATGAATTAAAAACAGTTGCCCCTATTCACTATCCCCAGATTCAGAAAAGTGAGGATTGTTTTGTAATTTTTACAGGTTATGTTGCTGTGTATTTACACTGAAAATAATTATGTTGTTGCATATTTACATGGAAATTAATGTGGTGGTAATCTCTTTGATAATTATTACTCATCAATTTTCCATTGCTAGTGACCTACAAGTGACCTGGACACTCTACTCATTCTCTGTCATTGTAGGAGGTTATAGCCTTTGATTGGACGAGGCAAAATATTCTCTATACTTGGAAGATCCCTTTAGTTTATTTCCCAGCATATCCTTCCCAAGATTAGGGACTTGGGCCCATGCACTGGGGGCTAGGGTAGAGGTGGGAGGTATCAAGCATCACTGTTACTGTCGAGATAATAGTGTGGAGCTAGAGGAATACAGCAGGCCAGGCAGCATCAGAGGGGAAAGCAAGCTGATGTTTCGAGTTGGGATCCTTTTAAAATCTTTTCTGGAGAAGGGTCCTGACCCGAAACGTCAGCTTTCCTGCTACTCTGAAGCTGCCTGGCCTGCTGTGTTCATCCAGCTCTACACTGTGTTACATTTGACTCCAGCATCGGCAGTTCTTGCTGTCTCTCATGACTACTATTGATACTTGTCGTCAAGTAGTTACAAGTAAGGGCCAATGCAGTGTCCTCCCTCTCCCCCTGTCTCTCCCAAGAAGCAGATCTCTTTCCACTCTGTTCTGAAGAAGGGTCTCTGGACCCAAACTGTTTACTCTGCTGTCTTTCCTCAGTTGCTGCAAGATCTGCTGAGTTTCTACAGCTGTCTCTGTTCTGCATTTCCAGTCTTGCTGACCTTTGGCTTATTTTCCTTACAGCTAAACGTCCAACAGAGATTGGAAACCTAGCACGTGATGAGATGTATCAAGAAATGAAGTTGTTATAGTTCAGAGATTTTCCCCAACCCTCCATATTCTCAGCCCAGTGGGAAATTTGCATATGCAGCTGATAGCACCACTCAAATGAAACTTGTGTTGCTCAGAGATGATACGTTGTGTGGGATCACATGCTCAGCTTTAACCAGAGACCTGGGGATCATGATCTGTTCACTGCAAATGTGAGCTGTCTGCTGTGTTCTCCCAGCCTTTCTATCAGTTTGTCATCAAACCTTTTATTATCTTGGAATCTCCAGCATCTGCAGTTCCCATTATCTCTGTCATCAAACCTGTAACAGGTTAATGCCAGATAGTTGAATTTATTTCCAATTGAGTAGTACACAAAAGTGACAGCAGTGTACTGAAAAAGAGGCATATCAGACTTGAAGCCTCTCCTCCCCATAGACCTGCAGAGTTTCTCCAGCACTTTCTGTTTTTATTTCAGATTTCCGGCGTCTGCAGTATTTTGTTTTTATTAGCCAGGTACTGAAACCACAAAGATAATGGGAACTGCAGATGCTGGAGAATCCAAGATAATAAAATGTGAGGCTGGATGAACACAGCAGGCCCAGCAGCATCTCAGGAGCACAAAAGCTGACGTTTCGGGCCTGGACCCTTCATCAGAGAGGGGGAAGGGGTGAGGGTTCTGGAATAAATAGGGAGAGAGGGGGAGGCGGACCAAAGATGGAGAGTAAAGAAGATAGGTGGAGAGAGTATAGGTGGGGAGGTAGGGAGGGGATAGGTCAGTCCAGGGAAGACGGACAGGTCAAGGAGGTGGGATGAGGTTAGTAGGTAGATGGGGGTGCGGCTTCGGGTGGGAGAAAGGGATGGGTGAGAGGAAGAACAGGTTAGGGAGGCAGAGACAGGTTGGACTGGTTTTGGGATGCAGTGGGTGGGGGGGAAGAGCTGGGCTGGGTGTGTGGTGCAGTGGGGGGAGGGGACGAACTGGGCTGGTTTAGGGATGCAGTAGGGGAAGGGGAGATTTTGAAACTGGTGAAGTCCACATTGATACCATTAGGCTGCAGGGTTCCCAGGCGGAATATAAGTTGCTGTTCCTGCAACCTTCGGGTGGCATCATTGTGGCAGTGCAGGAGGCCCATGATGGACATGTCATCTAGAGAATGGGAGGGGGAGTGGAAATGGTTTGCGACTTGGAGGTGCAGTTGTTTGTTGCGAACCGAACGGAGGTGTTCTGCAAAGCGGTCTCCAAGCCTCCGCTTGGTTTCCCCAATGTAGAGGAAGCCGCACCAGGTACAGTGGATGCAGTATACCACATTGGCAGATGTGCAGGTGAACCTCTGCTTAATGTGGAATGTCATCTTGGGCCCTGGGATAGGGGTGAGGGAGGAGGTGTGGGGACAAGTGTAGCATTTCCTGCGGTTGCAGGGGAAGGTGCTGGGTGTGGTGGGGTTGGAGGGCAGTGTGGAGCAAACAAGGGAGTCACGGAGAGAGTGGTCTCTCCGGAAAGCAGACAGGGGTGGGGATGGAAAAATGTCTTGGGTGGTGGGGTCGGATTGTAAATGGCGAAAGTGTCGGAGGATGATGCGTTGTATCCGGAGGTTGGTAGGGTCGTGTGTGAGAACGGGGATCCTCTTAGGGCGGTTGTGGCGGGGGCGGGGTGTGAGGGATGTGTTGCGGGAAATACGGAAGACGCGGTCAAGGGCGGTCTCGATCACTGTGGGGGGAAAATTGCGGCCCTTAAAGAACTTGGACATCTGGGATGTGCGGGAGTGGAATGTCTTATCGTGGGAGCAGATGCGGCGGAGGCGGAGGAATTGGGAATAGGGGATGGAATTTTTGCAGGAGGGTGGGTGGGAGGAGGTGTATTCTAGGTAGCTGTGGGAGTCGGTGGGCTTGAAATGGACATCAGTTACAAGCTGGTTGCCTGAGATGGAGACTGAGAGGTCCAGGAAGGTGAGGGATGTGCTGGAGATGGCCCACGTGAACTGAAGGTTGGGGTGGAAGGTGTTGGTGAAGTGGATGAACTGTTCGAGCTCCTCTGGGGAGCAAGAGGCGGCTTCAATACAGTCATCAATGTAACGGAGGAAGAGGTGGGGTTTGGGGCCTGTGTAGGTGCGGAAGAGGGACTGTTCCACGTAGCCTACAAAGAGGCAGGCATAGCTGGGGCCCATGCGGGTGCCCATGGCCACCCCCTTAGTCTGTAGGAAGTGGGAGGAGTCAAAAGAGAAGTTGTTGAGGGTGAGGACGAGTTCAGCTAGGCGGATGAGAGTGTCGGTGGAGGGGGACTGGTCGGGTCTGCGGGACAGGAAGAAGCGGAGGGCCTTGAGGCCATCTGCATGCGGAATGCAGGTGTATAGGGACTGGACGTCCATGGTGAATATGAGGTGTTGGGGGCCAGGGAATTGGAAGTCCTGGAGGAGGTGGAGGGCATGGGTGGTGTCACGGACGTAGGTGGGGAGTTCCTGGACCAAAGGGGAGAAAATGGAGTCCAGATAGGTGGAGATGAGTTCGGTGGGGCAGGAGCAGGCTGAGACGATGGGTCGACCAGGGCAGGCAGGTTTGTGGATTTTGGGAAGGAGATAGAAACGGGCCGTGCGGGGTTGGGGAACAATGAGGTTGGAGGCTGTGGGTGGGAGGTCCCCTGAGGTGATGAGGTCGTGAATGGTGTTGGAGATGATGGTTTGGTGCTCGGGTGTGGGGTCATGTGTGAATGGTGTTGGAGATGATGGTTCAGTCCAACCTGTCTCTGCCTCCCTACCCGGTTCTTCCTCTCACCCATCCCTTCCTCCCACCCCAAGCCGCACCCCCATCTACCTACTAACCTCATCCCACCTCCTTGACCTGTCCGTCTTCCCTGGACTGACCTATCCCCTCCCTACCTCCCCACCTATACTCTCTCCACCTATCTTCTTTACTCTCCATCTTCGGTCCGCCTCCCCCTCTCTCCCTATTTATTCCAGTTCCCTCTCCCCATCCCCCTCTCTGATGAAGGGTCCAGGCCCGAAACGTCAGCTTTTGTGCTCCTGAGATGCTGCTTGGCCTGCTGTGTTCATCCAGCCTCACATTTTATTATACTGAAACCACAAAGTTGTCTTCTTTGAATGAAGTAAAGTAACCTTCATTCCAATGGACCGCAGCATGTTCAAGAGACAACTCTCTTTCGCTGCCTCAATGATAATTTGGCGTGGGCAGTAACCATGCCCAGACAGAGACAGCCCTGTGCCATGAGTGAAACACTTTATAATCAGCCTGTGGTCGCGTGGATTATCTGTCAGGAAATAAGGAGCTTGTGAGATTTAAGGACCAACAGAAGTTTTCTTTTTGTTTTGAAAGCTACATTCAAGAAACATGTTGCAAGAAAGGATGTAGAGTGTGGAGAGATACTGCATGCCTGGATTAGTAAAGGAAGCCCTTTTGGCTAAAGACTTGGAATATCAGGAGCAAAAATAAACCCTGAAAGCCAATGGTGTAATCTTGTATCTTGGGGGACGCTATTCCCTCTTAATTTGAAGTAAAATTCACCAAAGAACCTTAGACAGCACCCTCCAAACCCGTGATAGAGATAATGGGAACTGCAGATGCTGGAGATTCCAAGATAATAAAATGTGAGGCTGGATGAACACAGCAGGCCAAGCAGCATCTCAGGAGCACAAAAGCTGACGTTTCGGGCCTAGACCCTTCATCAGAGAGGGGGATGGGGGGAGGGAACTGGAATAAATAGGGAGAGAGGGGGAGGCGGACCGAAGATGGAGAGTAAAGAAGATAGGTGGAGAGAGTGTAGGTGGGGAGGTAGGGAGGGGATAGGTCAGTCCAGGGGAGACGGACAGGTCAAGGAGGTGGGATGAGGTTAGTAGGTAGATGGGGGTGCGGCTTGGGGTGGGAGGAAGGGATGGGTGAGAGGAAGAACCGGTTAGGGAGGCAGAGACAGGTTGGACTGGTTTTGGGATGCAGTGGGTGGGGGGGAAGAGCTGGGCTGGTTGTGTGGTGCAGTGGGGGGAGGGGATGAACTGGGCTGGTTTAGGGTTGCAGTAGGGGAAGGGGAGATTTTGAAACTGGTGAAGTCCACATTGATACCATATGGCTGCAGGGTTCCCAGGCGGAATATGAGTTGCTGTTCCTGCAACCTTCGGGTGGCATCATTGTGGCAGTGCAGGAGGCCCATGATGGACATGTCATCAAGAGAATGGGAGGGGGAGTGGAAATGGTTTGCGACTGGGAGGTGCAGTTGTTTGTTGCGAACTGAGCGGAGGTGTTCTGCAAAGCGGTCCCCAAGCCTCCGCTTGGTTTCCCCAATGTAGAGGAAGCCGCACCGGGTACAGTGGATGCAGTATACCACATTGGCAGATGTGCAGGTGAACCTCTGCTTAATGTGGAATGTCATCTTGGGCCCTGGGATAGGGGTGAGGGAGGAGGTGTGGGGACAAGTGTAGCATTTCCTGCGGTTGCAGGGGAAGGTGCCGGGTGTGGTGGGGTTGGAGGGCAGTGTGGAGCGAACAAGGGAGTCACGGAGAGAGTGGTCTCTCCGGAAAGCAGACAGGGGTGGGGATGGAAAAATGTCTTGGGTGGTGGGGTCGGATCGAGAACGCCCTTGACCGCGTCTCCCGCATTTCCCGCGACACATCCCTCACACCCCGCCCCTGCCACAACCGCCCCAAGAGGATCCCCCTCGTTCTCACACACCACCCTACCAACCTCCGGATACAACGCATTATCCTCCAAACCCGTGACCACTTCCATCTAGAAGGACAAGGACAGCAGGTACATGGGAACACCACCCCCTGCAAGTTCCCCTCCGAGCCACTCACCAGCCTGACTTGGAAATATATCACTGTTCCTTCACTGTCCCTGAGTAAAATTCCCTCCCTAAGGCTTTTATATTCTGGGTCAACCCACAGCACACAGACTGCAGCAGTTCAACTGACCACCACCTTCTCAAGTGCAACTAGGGATGGCCAATAAATGATGGCCCTGCCACTAATGCCCATGGGCCATGAATAAGAATAATGTTGGATGGAAGTTGCCCCCTCTAAGAAGTCAAAATCTCAGTGTTGGCACCAGCCACGTACTTTGTCCTTGGTAAGGGCATTCCTGAACTGGGGCTATAGACCCCAAGTGGGACAACGAGCTAACATATTTGAGTTTGTGAGATTGGAGGTGGTGATGGCTGTCTGGGACCTCAGACTAAGATAGAACAGCCGTGCCTCCAATGTAACAGGTCCTTGCTCGCTCACCCCTGCCCCGCCCGCCCGCCCGCCCGCCGATTTCAGTTTCTCAGATTGAAACCAGATCGCGGTGGCGAGGAGGGCTGGGAAGCAGCTGCCCCTAGATGGAGCATGACCAATGTAGTGAATTCATGGCGATGATGATCCTCCTCATTTCATTGTCTGTAGCAGAAATTAACATTTTATCAAAGCAATTGCTGGCTTCAGTAATTCAGTTTAAGAAAAAGTGATATTGGCTGCCTTTGCAGAGACACTGTACCTGGGGATGTCAATTTTCAGGAGGTTTCCTGGCTGTATACTCTCTCTATTTTATAAACTGAAATGTGCAGAAGTATTCAGTGATAATGGGAACTGCAGATGCTGGGGAATCCAAGTTAACAAAGTGTGGAGCTGGATGAACACAGCAGGCCAAGCAGCATCTCAAGACCACAAAAGCTGAGGTTTCGGGCCTAGACGCAATGAAGGGTCTAGGCCCAAAACGTCAGCTTTTGTGCTCCTGAGATGCGGCTTGGCCTGCTGTGTTCATCCAGCTCCACGCTTTGTTATCTTGTGCAGAAATATTGTCACCCGGCATAAACTCTCATTAGATATTTCATTGGCTGTCTGCCTGTTTCATGTTTATCAAAGAGACATGGCTCAACCCTCAATTTTCAAAGGTCAGAATTGTTTTTGATCTTTTTTTATTGGGTCTGGTTCCTTTATTTAGCAGTTCTGTACAGTTTCATTTCTGTTGATATATAAAAACTGCAGGACATAGACCAGATAAAGCTGTAGACGATTAAGTCTGCACTGTATATTTTTTTCCACGAACCAACCTGTTCAAAGGTGTTACTACACACTTCTAGAGCAGGTAGAACCTCAACCCAGGTTCCCTGGTCTAGAGGTAGTGACACTACCACTGTCTGAAATGCCCCTACTTTTCGTTATTGGGAAACAACACAAGAATTAGGCACACATTTAGATCATTTGGCCCTTTAGTCAGACACTCAATGGGTCCCACTTGTGCCACAGTGGCGGTGCCCCTGCTTCTGGACCTGGAGACTATGGTTCATGCCCCCACATGCTCCGGAGGTGTGTAATAACCTCTTGGAACAGGCAGAACAGCAAAATAGGTTAATTAAAAAGAAATACTCTTGTCAGTCACTAAGATCATTGCTCATCTAATGTCTCCTGCCATAACGTTTGACTTCTGTCAATCAAAAATCTGCCATGCCTCAGACTAGAATGTGTTCAATTACTCAGGCAGCAATAATTTCTGAGAGAGACAATTCTAAACATTACTGACCCCCGAGAGACAGAATCTTTCCTCATCTTTGTTAGAAAGGGAGAACCCCTTGATGTGAACAAACCCTCCTCAGGAGGGGGAGCATCCTCTCACCATCTGCCCTGTTCAAAGCCATAGCAAATTTTGCAGTTTCAGTAGGTCATCCATTTTTACCTCAGTCCTGAAACACGGAGCCGGTATGCCCCAGCCCCGCAGCGCGGAGCTGGTAAAGTTCGGTAGAATAGCCATACTGGACTTACGAAGGCTCACTGGCTACCACTGCTGCCTCACAGCACGAGGGACCCAGGTTCGATTCCACCCTCAGATGACTGTGTGGAGTTTGCACATTCCCCCTGTGTTTGTGATGTGGTTCGGTGGATTGGCTGGGCTAAATTGCCCCGTTGTGTCCAGGGATGTGCAGGTGATATGGATTAGCCATGGAAAATGTAGGGTTGGTGTAGACCCAGTGGACTGAATGGCCTGCTTCTGCACTGCAGGAATTCTTTTGGACACAAAACATTAAGTCTGCTTCTGTCTCCACAGCTGCTGGCAGATGTACTGAGTTTCTCCAGCAATTTCTGTGCTTTTTTTTTCTGTTTGCCAGCATCTGTAGCGTTTTGCTGTAATTAGTAAGAATGCAGGTTGATAATGTAACCAGCCACCACTTCTCCCACCCCACCATCCTCACAGCTCATTTTATAAAGGACTTCTTCATCCCCTAAAGCAGCTGGGTGGGGGTGGCGGATTTTGGAGAGAGCCCACGGATAGGTAATCCTGAGTTACTGTTTCTTTTCTTCCTCTTTTTTGGAGCCCGCAATGGAACCCGAGGTTGAACCCAAAACGTTTTGCATTGGTCACTACAGAGAGACGCACAGATTGCTTCAACCCCAAGTGTTTGTCTGTCATGGTGAAGCCTGTATTGTAGCTTGTGCTCGCACCAGTGTAAGTGTTAATACAACTTGTGTGTGTTTTGGAAACTTGAAACATGATCGTGACACTGTCATCCTCATAGCTGTGTGAATTTGAACACAGCACGAGGGAGACGTGGAGTTTATTCCAGCAGCAAATTGCTGACTGCTTCTCCCAACAAGTATTTTGTGTGTGATGTGTTAAATTATGATTTTTTTTCCCCATGTATAATAACTGCAGATTTTATTGACTTATTGTATTGTAATCGGTCATCTTAATTTGCATACAGATGTACATTGTAAGTATTTATATGTGTTGCTTAAGAGAAAAGAATGTTACATTGATGTTTTTTTTAAATAATAATGGTGTTGGTTAAATCCTTGTCACTCGTGCTTTGTGTTCCTTGATGAACACTGTAGGAGGTGTGTTTTGGGAAAACCGTGGGATGATGCAGCCCATATGTACGAGGAGACCAATGGCAGCTAACCTGTCATAGAATCGTGCAGCACTGGAGAGGCCCTTTGGCCCATCGAGTTGGAGCTGACCCATCTATCCAAATCCCATTTCCCACCACTTGGCCCACACCTTGAATGTTATGAACATTTCAAGTGCTCATCCAAGTAATTTTATTGTAACAAGGTGGGGAGCTGGACGAACACAGCAGGCCAAGTAGCATCAGAGGAGCAGAAAAGCTGACGTTTCGGGCTGAGACCCTTCACCAGAAAATGATGAAGGGTCTAGGCCCGAAATGTCAGCTTTCCGGCTCCTGAGATGCTGCTTGGCCTGCTGTGTTCATCCAGCTCCACACCTTGTTATCTTGGATTCTCCAGCATCTGCAGTTCCTATTATCTCAAGTAATTCCATTGTTAGATTATCTCATGCAGAACCAACAGCTGCGTTTATTCCAACATTAAAACATTATCTTAACATTCTAACCTTGCGTTTTATAAACACATTTGCAAATGTTATGCATTTAACCTGTGATCAAACTTCTAATTTAATCCACGTTTTCCATTTGCACTGGGCCATGTGAGATTTATTCATTTCTTTTTAAAATTTTCACCTTTGGTGAATCAAACACTCAGGACAACGATGCATCAGTATTTGACCTCTCCTCTCTCTGCCTCTTTCTCTTAACCGTCCTCTGCTACAGTTTGGATGTGAATCTCCTCCGTACAGTACCCGAAATAATTCCTGAGGGGTTATCCAAAGGCAATAGAACCTAAAACACATGGAAATGTGAACACCAGAATTTGATTTGCTGAAATGAACATGAATGTTGGAATTTTGTGAATTGGAGTTTTTTATAATCCAAATTTATGATGGTTAACTTTTACTGCCTGCACAAACAGCTCATTGAAAAAGCATAATTATAATATAGCAGTGTATTTTTATGTAACTATCTGAAGCGAGGCACTAATTTAAATAAGACCATAAATGTAGGAACAGAATTAGGCCTTTGGGTTCCACACCAACCCTCTGAACAGCATTCCATCTATACCTGCCATTCAATGAAATCATGAGTGATCCAATAATCCAGAACATTACTTTCCTGCCGTCTGCCCATAATCTTTGATTCCCTTACTGATTGAAAATCTGACTGACTATCTCATTTTGAATATGTCATAGAATCCCTATAGTGTGGAAGCAGGCCATTTGGCCTATTGAGTGCACACTGGCCATCCAAAGAGCCTCCCACCCAGACCTATCCCCTACCCCGCATTTCCCATGGCTAATCCACCAAGCCTGCATGTCGCTGCACACTATGGGCAATTTGGCATGGCCAGTCCATCCAGCTTGCACATCTTTGGACTGTGTGAGGAAACCTGAGCACCCAGGGGAAACTCACACAGACACTGGGAGAAAGTGCAAACTCCACGCAGGCTCCCAAGGGTGGAATTGAACCCACGTCCCTGGCGCTGTGAGGCAGCAGTGCTAACCACTAAGCCACTGTGCTGCCCCTGGCATTTAATGACCCACACTTGATGACTCTCTGTGATATAGAATGAGAAAAGCTACTTATTGTACATCAGATAATGTGGTGTCTTATAATTGCTTGGACTGTTGTTTGTAAAGATGTGTATAACGCTTTTCTGATGAAGGGTCTAGGCCCGAAACATCAGCTTTTGTGCTCCTAAGATGCTGCTTGGCCTGCTGTGTTCATCCAGCTCCACACTTTGTTATAACGCAGTCTGTTCTGTTGATAGCTTGAACCTGTTTAACATCCAGCCAAGACAATATGGTATCAAAAACATTTACTGATTGCAGGTAATTACTTTTTGTAAAATAGAGGGTTGGAGAAACCAGCCTGACATAAGCTATTTTACCAGATATTTTCCAACATGTTTGATCCTTTAAAGACAGACCTGTAGCAATGCTCAGATACATATCAGACCCTGCTTACCTCGTTATTTTTATGAATTCCAAATTTCGTCATATCAATTGTAAAGTAATGTTTATTTGGCATGACCATTTCAATCTCTTCCATCTTAAAACAAAAGATATACATTAGAGACTGGTGATCTGTCATTAAGTTACATTGCAAATGAAGATATAGCTTTCAATGACATGAAAAGGACATGGACAGTGAAAATCTAGTCCATTCATGCTGAGTCAAAATGCAAAAGAACGAGAGATGACCTTCTTCAAATATACAAGATTCTTAGGGAACTCAACAGGGGAGATGCAGAAAGGTTGATTCCCTTGTGGGCAAGTCTAGGGCCACCGGGTATGATTTCAGAATAAGGGGTCACATATTTAAGACAGAGATAAGGAGTTTTTTTCTGAGGGCAGTGAATCTGGGATAGGGCTGTCAAGGCTGAGTTGTTAAGTATGTTCAAGTTGCGAGAGACAAATTTTTGATCAGTATGCTTGGCACCTCTGTACACCGGCTTGGAGTCAGTAACGCCTCTGCGATTGATTGGAAACTCCAGTTCCTTTGTCATTCTATGATGAGTGAGACATGGCTGCGCCTTTTGTTGAGTTAGTACAATTACAGAATGGTTACAGCACTGAGGAGGCCATTTGGCCTTTGTATCTCCACCAAACTCTCTCATTTTTTAATTTTTTGGGGGGATGTGGGTGTCACTGGCTGAGCCAGCATTTCTTGCCTGTCCCTAGTTACCCCTTGAGAAGGTGGGGGTGAACTGTCTCCTTAAAGTGCTGTAGTCCTCCTGCTGTGGGTTGACTCACAATGCCCTTGGGAAGGGAATTCCAGGATTTCGGCTCAGCAACAGTGAAGGAACGGTGATATATTTCCAAGTCAGGATGGTCAGTGGCATGAAGTGGACCTTATAGTTGGTGGCGTTCGTCCACGTATCTGCTGCTCTTATCATAATAGAATCCCTACAGAATGGAAACAGGCCATTTGGCCCAACAAGCCCAAACCGCCCCTCCGATGAGTATCCCACCCAGACCCATTCCCCTATATTTCCCATGCCTGTCCCACCTAACCTAAACACCCCTGGGCACTACGGGCAATTTAGCGTCGCCAATCCACCCTAGCCTGGGAGGAAATTGGAATGCCTGGGATTGACAATCTATGGTCATCGAAGGTGAACAATTGAGAGGGACATTGTGCAGGTCAGTATTTAGGTTGCAGGCTTGCTCGCCAAGCTGGTGTTTTCAGTTGTAAATGTTCTGTCACTGTGCATGGTAACACCATCAGTGCGCCTCAGGTGAAGCGTCGGTGTTCTGACCCACTTGTTATTTATATGCCTCGGTTTGCTGGGGTGCTTGGCATTATTTCAGGTTCTGCTTTTCAGTGACTGGTACATCAGAGAAACAGAACTGGAAGTGTTGCAAACCACCCCATCAAGCCGAGGATATAAATAATGAGCGAGACAGCATGGGTTCACCGGACGTGCACCGACAGTGTTACCGAGCACGGTGACAAAACATCTACAACCAAACCCATCCGCTCACCAAGCAGGTCCACAATCTCTTCCATAACCCGAGCTACACATCTTCTCAAAAATTTTAAAGGTCAGTATTTAGCTCAATAGTGAAGGGGTCAATATTTAATTATTTATTCTTTCGTGGGATGTGGGTGTTGCTGGCAAGGTTGGTGTTCGTTGCCTATCCCTAATTGCCCTCGTAGCTGAGTGTCTCACTGGGTCGTTTCATTGGGCAATTAGAAGTCAACCACATTGCTGTGGGTCTGAAATCACATGTAGGCCAGATCAGGTAAGGCTGGCAGATTTCCTTCCCTGAAGGACCTTGGTATGCCATATGGGGTTTTACGACAAGCAGTGATCATAGGATAAAGGAGCAGAATCAGGCCATTTGGCCCATAAATTCTGGTCCGCCATTCAATCATGGCTGATATGTTTCTCAACCCCACTCTCCTGCCTTCTCTCTGTAACACTGATCCCCTTACTAATCAAGAGCCTATCTATCTGTCTTAAATTCGCTCAATGACTTGGCCTCCATAGCCCTCTGCAGCAATGAGTTCCATTGATTCAACACTCTCTGGCTGAAGAAATTCCTCCTCATCTCAGTTCTAAAGGGTCGTCCCTTCACTCTGAGGCTGTGCCCTCAGGACCTTGTCTCTCCTACTGGTGAAAACATCTACACCACGTTCACCTTACCCAGGCCCCTCAGTATCCTGTAAGTTTCAATCAGATCTCCCTCATCCTTCTAAATGCCAGAGTACAGACCCAGAGTCCTCAACCACTCATCATATGACAAGCCTTTCGTACCCCAGGATCATTCTTTTAAACCTCTTCTGGATCATCTCCAGGGCCAGCACATCATTCCTTAAAGAAGGGCCCAAAACTGCTCACAATATTCCAAATGTGGTCTGACCAGAGCCTGAGACAGCCTCAGCAGCACATCTCTGTGCTTGTATTCTTGCCCTCTTGAAATGAATGCGAACATTGCATTTGTTTTCCTAACTGCTAACTGAACCTGCACGTTAACCTTAAGAACATCCTAAACTAGAACTCCAAAGTCCCTTTTTTCTTCAGATTTGTGAAGCCTTTCTCCATTTAGAAAAAAGTCTATACCTCTTCTTCCGAACAAAGCATATACCCCCACACTTCCCCCACATTGTGTTCTATCTACCACTTCTTTGCCCGCTCTCCCAGCCTGTCCGAGTCCTTCTGCAGCCTCCCAGCTCCCTCAGCACTACCTGCCCTTCCACTTAACTGTGTCATCTGTAAACTTAGCATCAAACCGCGCCACCCCCCCCATTCCTTTGTCCAGATCATTAATGTAAGACATGAATAGCCTTGGTCCCAACACTGATCCCTGCAGAACTCTATAATTCACTGGTTGCCATCCTGAAAATGACCTCTTTTTATCCCCATTTTCTGCTTTCTGCCCGCCAGCCAATCCTGTATACATACCATTTCCATGTTCTGAACACAATGGAATCTTATTTAGCAGACTCCTGTATAGCACCTTGTCAAAGGCCTTCTGGAAGTACAAATAGATCATATCCACTGGCTCTCCTTTGTCTAATTTGCTCATTTCCTGCTCAAAGAATTCTAACAGATTTGTCAGTTGCGACCTCCCCTTGATGAAGCCATGCTGACTCAGCCCCATTTTACCAAGCTCTTCCAAGTACACTACAATCTTATTCTTAATAATGGACTCTAAAATCTTATGAACAACTGAGGTCACTGTAACTGGCCTATAATTTCCTGCCTTTTGCCTCTCTCATACAGGTATTATATTAGCTATTTTCCAGTTCTTTGGGACCCACTCTGACTCTAGTGATTCCTGAAAGATCATCACCAATGCCCCTCCAATCTCCTCAGTTAACTCCTTCAGAAACCTGGGATGTAGTCCATCTGGTCCAGGTGATTTATCCACCTTCAGACCCTTCAGGTTCCCCAGCACCTTCTCCTTAGTGACGGCCAATGCCCTCCCCTCTGCCCCCTCACTCTCTTGTAGTTCTGGTTTGCTGCTGATGTTTTTCACTGTGAAAACTGAGGTCACCATTCAGTAAAGCCCTTCGTCATGAAGAAAACTTCCAAAATTTTACAATGGGAAGGAGTGTGAGAAGTTGATATTCCCAAAGTGTTGAAAGATTAATGATTGCAAGGGACCATGACCTTGCAGTGAAATGATGAGAACACAGGATAACCAGGAATCTGCTCTGTGCAATGGAAGGTACAGACAGAAACTTTGCATGTAGTTACTTAAACTGGACACTGACCTCTGGTACTCTGCTCAAACAGAGGCACTGAGCATCATAGAGGGACTTCTGAACAGAGGGAGAGTATATTCCAGAATCATAAGGTCCTGCAAATGTCTCAATGATTGAATCCTTCACGGTATTCCTAGAGAAGACGGTCACCCTGGTTAGTCCGAATCTTCTACCAGTTCTCTCCCACAATCACCCACAGTCTGAAGGTGAATTCTCAGTGTGTGGGCTCTCTGCTGCCAGTCTCTAGCTCGCAATCACTGTGTCAACCCCTAACAGGCCCAGACTTCCCGCAATCTAATTCACACAAAGTCACACAACACCAGGTTATAGTCCAACTGGTTTATTTGAAATCACAAGCTTTTGGAGCGCTGCTTCTTCATCAGGTGAAGTGACTCACCTTGATGAAGCTGATGAAGAGGCAGTTCTCTGAAAGGTTGTGATTTCAAATAAACCTGTTGGATGCTGCTTGGCCTGCTATGTTCATCCAGCTCCACACTTCGGTATCTCGGTCTATAACCTGGTGTCGTGTGACTTCTGACTTTGTATCCCCCCCACCCCCAGTGCAACACTGCCATCTTCACATCAATTTATGCTAAATACAGTGACAGAAAGTTGACCCCCAAGTTTCCTGTGCCACCCATCTGATGATGTGATGAACCTGGTGTGAAATGAATGCAGGAATTGACTCAGCAGGAGTTGCTATAGCCAATGGGATTCCATCTCCTACCTTCCTGGCACCTCACCCTCAGAGACATCAATTGCAGAGGGCATCTTGTGGGGGAGTGTTAGAGCGACCTACCCAAAATTTTAAGAGGTTTTCTAGTACAGTACCACTGCCACTGGGCTGGAACCTTTCTGTTCAAGCTTAGCTTTCATTAATAGAGGGACTGAGTTCAAGAGCCGTGAAGTTATGCTCCAGCTGTACAAAAGCCTGGTTTGGCCACATCTGGAATATTGTGTCCAGTTCTGGTCTCCTCATTACAGGAAAGATGTGGACGCGTTGGAAAAGGTGCAGAGGAGATTTACCGGGACATTGCTGGAATGGAGGGATGGTCTTAAGAGGAAAGGTTGAGAGAGCTAGGGCTTTTCGCTTCAGAATGATGAAGGATGAGAGGTGACTTGATAGAGGTGTACCAAATGATCAGAGGTATAGATAGAGTGGGCAGCCAGAGACTTTTTCCTTGGGTGGAGGTAGCTATTTTGAGGGGGCATCGTTTTAAAGTGAGTGGAGGGAGATATAGGGGAGATGTCAGAGGTAGGCTCTTTACTCAGAGAGTGATAGGGGCGTGGAATACATTGTTGGAGAAGGTAGTGGAGTCAGCCTCGGGCATTTAAGCGGCTATTGGATAGGCATATGGATGATAGTATAAGGTAGCGGTGGAGGTTGGATAGACCTTAGGTTCAGGGTAAAAGTTTGGCACAACATTGTGGGCTGAAGGGCCTGTACTGTTCTGTGTTCTCACATCAGGATCTAGTGGCCACTGAGGAATCATAGAATTCCTACAGTGTGAAAGTCCACACTGCCCCTCTGAAGGTCATCCCAACCAGACCTGCTCTCCCAACCCCACCCCAAGCACTGAAACCCTGCATTTCCCATGGCTAACCCACCTAGCCTGCGCATCCCTGGACTGTATGGGAAATTTAACATGGCCAATACACCCTAACCTACACATCTTTGGACTGTGGGAGGAAACCAGAATGCCCAGAGGAAATCCACACAGACAAGGAAAGAACATGCAAACTCCACACAGATGGTCACCCAATAGTAGAATTGAAACCAGGTCCCTGGCGCTGTGAGGCAGCTGTGCTAACCACTGAGCCACCGTGCTGCACCCACATTAGGGCATTCCAATAAGCAAGCCATAAGAATGAAAGAGTCTCCTGGTCAGCCATCCTGCACAAAGCAAAGGGAAACTAATTCCAAGGATAGTCAGACTGTTGTGTGGAGACAGACTGTATCAGTTTGGAATATATTCACACGAGTTTCAAAAGAATGCGAATGGATGTGATAATCTCTACAAGGCCCATGGAGAATCATTAACTAATGTTCTTATGGAGCTCATTGAGATGAGTTTCCATGGTAACAGTCCTGCCCTGCTGCAACTCATCACCTGAGCCCTGTATAAAGCTGACCCAGGGGCGTTTCTGGAGAACAATCGAGACTAGCCTATTATATACTGCAATGTGGAGGTGCCAGTGTTGGACTGGGGTAGACAAGGTCAGAAGCCACACACCAGGTTACAGTCCAACAGGTTTATTTGAAATCACATGCTTTTGGAGCACTGCTCCTTCATCAGGTAAGTCACTTCACCTAGTCCGAAAACCTTTGGGACTATAACCTGGTGTCATGTGATTTCTGACCTTGTCCACCCACAGTCCAACACCATCATCTCCACATCAGGGAAAAAGTGGGAACAAGGGACTAACTTGGATGATCAGCCGTGATCATATTGGATGTTGGACCAGGCTTGAAGGGAAGAATGGCCTCCTCTTGTTTCTAGTTTCTGTGTTTTGATGTAAACCACTGCTATGCATTAGCCGTAACGGTTGACCAATCCTGTGGAAATCCATGGCTCCACTCTCGTAAGTGAGGACCAGAGAAAAGGCGGACAAATTGCAAATATGACATTAACACGCAGCGGTTGTAAATACCTACCAGGCTGCATCAAAGTTGACATATCTGGGCCTACTGTAAAGCCACTTAGCATACACAACGGTGGAGAACACTCTGTCCCTCACTTCCGGAAGTGTAGTGAATCGATCTTTTCGGAATCCTTCAAATCCAGACTGTGTTGTTTTTAAGACTCTCATATCTTTCAATCCAGAGTGAATGACAGGGGGCTCTGCAAAGTGGCCAGTACAAGAGTGAGAATCTCACCACTTCAATGATCAGCAAGTGGCAGCCTCCATGTAACAGGTCCCTCCCAACCTTTCAGCCAATTGGCACCTTTTTCTCCTGCAATGTACATTGTTGTGATGGCTTGCAATTTGGCATTCTTGCATGTGTGCTGATGGGAGTAAAATGGTAAGTTTCAGCAAAGCACATCACTTCTTAACAATATTCAAAGTCTCACAAATTGGAACGCTTTTTGAGGAGGTGACTAGATGTGCTGGTGAAGGTAATGCAGTTGATGTAATCTGCATGGACTTCAGTAAAGCTTTGACCAGGTCTCACATGGCAGGCTGGGTCAAGAAGCTAAGAGCTCATGGGATCTAGGGTAACTTCATGGCAGGAAGTAGGGGTTGACAGTTGAAGAGTTTTGTGACCAGATGGCTGTGCCCAGTGGCATACCATGGGGTTCAGTGCTGGATCCCTCACTGTTTGCTGTGGACATTAATAATCTAGATATAAACATTGGAGAAGTTGTAGACTTCGAGCTGATGTGTTTGGTTGCAGACATTTTGTCACCCTGCTAGGTAACACTGTCAGTGCACCTCCGGTAAAACATTGGCGCTCTGTCCCGCTTGTTATTTCTAAGCCTCGGTTTGCGGGGGTGGTTGGCATTACTTCTGGTTCTGTTTCTCAGTTCAATGTGTTTGTTGATGGAGTTCTGGTTGGAATGCCAGTCCTCCAGGAGTTCCCTAGCATGTCTCTGTTTGGCTGATGCTATATTGGATGTGTTGTCCCAGTCAAATTCGTGTCCTTCTTTGTCCATGTGTATTGAGACCAGTGAGAATTGGCCGTGTCTCTTGGTGGCTAGTTGGTGTTCATGTATCTTTATCATCAGTTTTCTTCTAGTTTGGCCTGTGTAATGTTTCTCACAGTCGTTGCATGGTATTCTGTATAATACATTAGTTTTATTGGTTGTGGATGTGGGATCGTTTATGTTCGTCTGTAGCTGTTGCAGGGTGGTCGTTGGTTTGTGGGATACCCTGATGCCTAGGGGTCTGAGTAGTCACCTGAAATGTCTCTGATGTACAGGAGGGTGACTACTGCGTGTACAACCTGTTGTTACCTCTGTGACAGGCCACAACACGGCCAAACACACAAGTCTCACTATACACAGACAAAGAAGGACATGAATTTTAGTGGGACAACACTTCCATAATAGCACAAGCCAGACAGAGACATGCCAGGGAACTCCTGGAGGCCTGGCATTCTGACTGGAACTCCATCAGCAAACACTGAGCTGGACCTGATATACAAACCACTGAGAAACAGAACTGGAGGTGATGCCAACCACCCCAGCAAACCGAGGCATAGAAATGGCAAATGGGACAGAAACCCAGCACTTCACCGGAGGCACACTGACGATGTTACGGAGCAAGTCTACAGCCTCATCCACAAACCGAGCTACAAATCTTCTCAAAAACTATAGATGTTGGAGGCATGATCCTAAGTTTGTAGATACCATGAAAATTGGTGGTGTGATAAATAGCCAGGAGTATAGCCTTTGACTAGAGAATGATGTAGAAGGGCTGGTGAGATGGGCTGAAAGATGGCAAATGGAGGTCAATCCTGATAACTGTGAGATGGGGGGACTATCAAGGCAAAGGATCACACGGTGAATGGTTGGACCCTAGGAAGTCTACAGGATCAGAGCGACCTTGCTGTGTATTTCCATTGATCTTGGAAAGCAGCAACATGATAGTTAAGAGGTATATAGGGCACCTGCCTTTCATATTCAAGACATAGAATTTGGGAGCAGGGAGGTTATTGTGGAACTGTATATAACATTAAATCAAACCACGGCTGGAGCACTGTGCGCAGTTCTGGTCACCACACTATAGGAAGGATGTGATTGCACTGGAGAGGGTGCAGTGGGGATTCGCTGGGAATGGAAGTGGTAAAGTGATGAAGAGAGGCTGAGAGGCTGGGGCTAGAGCAGAGGAAGCTGATGTGAGCCCTGATTGAGCTCTGAGGGGACATAGGGGAGGTTTCTCCCTATCTACCCTCAGTAGAGGGTTCACTAACCAGGGGACACGGCTTTAAAGTAAGGAGTAGGAGGTTTGAAGATGATTAGAGGAAAAAAATCCTTTTCACCCAGAGGGTTGTGGGTATCCAAAACTGACTGCCTGAAAGAGTAGTGGGGTGGGAACATTTGGGAATAATTTTAACAGGAACTCGAAAAGCCAGAACATGCAAGGCCATGGACTCGAGAATGGGATTAGAATAGATGGGTGTTTGGTGACCAGCACAGACACAGTGGGCTGAAGGGCCTCTTTTCCATGCTGTATGAATCCTGTGACTATATCGTACATAGCTCAGAAGCACCGAGGACATTGAAAATCAAGCACTTTGGGTGATATTGAATTGTAAGTTCATTAGCTAGGCTAAGAATGACAGCTTGCTGGCTTGAAAGAGGATTGGTGACCTAGCTGGTTACATCACTCCTGAGGTTATTCAAATTGATTTCGCTGAAATTTCTTCAGCAATGAAAACAACAAGAGTTGGAACCAAAGGCTTACCATTTTTCATCTGTTCAATTTCGCAAAAATGTGTTGCTTCATGAGTATGAACAAAGGTGTGTACGTGACCTACACCATCCTGTATTCAAAATAAATTCAGAAACATTCATTGATTTTCCTGCTCAGCATACTTCCTATGAAGTACGGTCAGGTACAGGCCAATAAATCTAAGGTTATTAAAAAACGCTGATCTGAAAAGCACCATTCACAAGGTCATTTGTATCTGATTCATTAATAACTTTCAGAAAGGGATGCTCACTTAAAAATGAGAAAGGACTGTGAGGAATGTGCAGGAGACTGGGATTAATTGGATATTCTTTCATACAGACAGAATAACTGCCCCACATTCTCAATCATTCCTTTTTTTTGTCAATGTAGTGACTCAGGTTACTGTGAAGGTCCCATCATCTCTGGGGCAGCACGGTGGCTCTGTGGTTAGCACTGCTGCTTCACAGCGCCAGGGACCAGGGTTCGATTCTACTCTCAGGTGCTGTCCCTGTATCTGCATGAGTTTTCTCCCACAGTGTGAGCAGATCAGGTGCATTAACCATGGGGAATGAACGGTTACAGAGTGGTTCTGTGTGGGTTGCACTTTGGAGAGTAACTATGGGCCAAATGGCCTGCTCCCATGCTGAAGGGATTCAATTACCTCCACCTTGTCTGATGCAAGGTGACTCTCAGGTTAAACTCACCACCAGCCACCTTCCTCTAATTGTGGGAGCTGCTGTGGAACTGTCGTCACTTTGCAAGAGGGAGCTTGAATGTGGGGTTTGCTCTCCCGATGGCCAAAGGAAGTGTAAGGACATCCTGAAGTTTTCACTGGGCAGCCTTAATAATTGTCCACGTAACACAGCAACCAGCACAGCCAAATGAGAAGGGGGTAGGGGGTCATCCTTTTACAAGTAAGTGCACGTCAGAGCAAGAGAGAAAATCTTGAGTCAGCACCTTGGCCAAAACCCAGGTGTCTCCCCTATCCCGTCATCAGGGCAACAGAACCCGCCTGGGCCCAGACTGGACTCAGTAATTATCTGCACACCCATCGGTAACACACATGGTCCTTTTCTTCTCAGAGGGTCCGTAAGACCACAAGAAATAGGAACAGAGTAGGTCATTCAGCCCTTCGAGCCTGTCCCACGATCCAATAGGATTCTGGCTGATTTAACATTCCTCAGATCTGCTTTCCCACCCTTTCCCCACATCCCTACATTTCCCAACTGATCAATGATCAGTCTACCTTGCTTGGACATGTTGTGATTCTCTGAGGATATGGAGATACTGTTTGTGTTTGGGGATGATTTGCTCATGAAAACTGCATTTGCAAGGAAGCCCTTCCCCCCACAGCTGATAAGCTCTTCTCGTTCTTGGGGACAGCTTCGCTGCTTTGTGGTTCATTCCCCTTCAAGCCACTCATCATCCTGGACTGGTGGCCAAGTCACTGAGTGTAGTTAACACAGGGATAGATAGGTTCTTGAGTAGTGAGGAGATCAAGGGTTACGGGGAGAATGCTGTTGAGAATTATTGAATGGCAGAGCAGACTTAAGGGGCTGAATGCCAGAGGTTAATGGAAATTAATTAACAAATGGCATGTTATATTAAGGGTACTAACCATACTAATTACTCACATAGAACATTGACAGGCTTAGTTTCCATCTTCCATCTAACTACATTAATACAGCATTTAATACAGTGGTATGTCACCACTCACTCAGGGAGTCAGGGTTGTTATGGCATGAACTACACTCACTGTATAAATACAGTAGCTATAACAAACACATCATAGGCTAGGAATTCTGCAACAAGTAACTCCCCTCCTAACTCCCCAAAGCCTGCCCAGCATCCACAAGGCACAAGTCAGGAGTGTGATGGAATACTCCCCACTTGCCTGGATGGGTGCAGCCCCAACAACACTTAAGAAGCTTGACACCATCCAGGACAAAGCAGCCGCCTGATTGGCACCACATCTACAAACAGCCACCCCCCTACCAATGCACAGTGACAGCAGTGTGCATTGTCTACAAGATGCACGAGAGAAATTCACCAAGTCTCCTTTGCATGTTCCAAACCCATCTAGATGGACAAGGGGATCAGATATGTGGGAACAGCACCATCTGCAAGTTCACCTCGCTGTCCTGACTCAGAAATATATCGCCGTTCCTTCACTGTCACTGGGTCAAACTCCTGGAATTCCTTCCCTAAGGGCATTGTGGGTCAACCTACAGCACACGGACTGCAGCTGTTCAAGAAGGCAGCTCAGCACCACCTCCTCAAGGGGCAACTAGGGACGGGCAATAAAAATGACTGAACTCCACATCCAGTGTGCAAAGTTAAAAATATAAAACTCAACTAATATGACCATAGGGACACAAGAGTTGTCCTCTGCACTAAAAGCTCACGCAAAGCTTGTTTCTCCTGATCAATGTTCGGCACCTCCTACTGAAGAGTTCTCTCGTGGGGCTGCCTGTTGGATTGGCCTGGCCCAGCTTGGATGCTCCCTAGAACGGTTCACTCCTCCTAACAGTAGCTTGCATTTAAATATCACTTTGACCATAATAAAACATTCCACAAGTTGCAATCAATCAAACTTTAACCCTGAGCCATGTCTGGCAGCAAGATGGTCATAAATTTGGTCTAATTTAAATTTCTGCAAAGTGCCTTAAAGGAGGAATGGGGAAGTAGAAAAGCAAAGAGATTTAACAGTGAGAATTCGGGAGCTCCTCCCTTTGACAGTGGTGAAATGATAAAAGTTAAGGAGACATTGGAGATGGAGGAGCACAGATATCATGCAGGATTGGAGCCAGGAACAGAGATCAGGAGAGGAGAGGCGAGGCCAGCAAAGGATTTCCAAACAAGCAACGAGAAGTGTTTGGTTCATGAGAAGAAGCAATTTGGGTCAGGGTTGAAAGTGATAACAAGCACTAATGGGATTAAATGCAAACAAAACATTATCACATCGCAGTAACTTTTGTCTGAAATCCTTACTTTCTCCAGCCGTTTCCAAGGTGCCTCCTGAATGTAGACCATCATCCTTCTAACATGGTGAAAGGAAGTCAAGAAGTGGTCACATATATCCAGGGCGAATTCTTCAATTGTTCGAATCTGACAAGACATAACATGTCATAAGACCACAAGCAGTAAGCCATTCAGCCCATCAAGACTACTCTGCCATTCAATGAGAGATCTGATAACCCTCAACTCCACTTTCCTGCCCTATCCCCATGGCCCTTGATTACCTTCCTGATTAAAACCCTGTCACTCTCAGCCTAGAATATATGTAACGACCCAGCCCTAGCAGCCCTGTACAGATGAATCACCTTCTTTCACCATTAACTGAGGGCATTACATGTTTTTTAAATCTTTCACTCAAATATTCTTGAGTCAAACCTACCCTTCTTCACAGTTCTATTCAAAATGTCACCTCCTAAACTGACAGACAGAACAAGGAGAGTAAGTTCAAACAGCTTGCTGGAGTAGGAGAGTGGTGTGGTGGTAATGTCACTGGTTTAATAACATTACCTCTGGGGATGTGAATTCAAGTCTCAATGTTGCCAAATCCAAATCCAATTAATTGGAATTGAGAAGTAGCCTCTACTATTGTGACAGCTGTTATTGCATTGCCCTTTATGGGCTTTGCCTGTGAACTATTGAATTGGAAACACAGACAATTTACTGTTTGTGGTTACCAAGGAGATGGGAATAGAAGATAACAAAGTGTGAGGCTGGATGAACACAGCAGGCCCAGCAGCATCTCAGGAGCACAAAAGCTGACGTTTCGGGCCTAGACCCTTCAACAGAGAGGGGGATGGGGAGAGGGTTCTGGAATAAATAGGAAGAGAGGGGGAGGCGGACCGAAGATGGAGAGAAAAGAAGATAGGTGGAGAGGAGAGTATAGGTGGGGAGGGGATAGGTCAGTCCAGGGAAGATGTCCTCCCCGGACTGACCTATCCCCTCCCCAGTTCCCCACCTATACTCTCCTCTCCACCTATCTTCTCTTCTATCCATCTTCGGTCCGCCTCCTCCTCTCTCCCTATTTATTTCAGAACCCTCTCCCCATCCCCCTCTCTGATGAAGGGTCTAGGCCCGAAACGTCAGCTTTTGTGCTCCTGAGATGCTGCTGGGCCTGCTGTGTTCATCCAACTCCACACTTTGTTCGCTGACATAAGCAAACCATTTGAGTTTTTTGGTGACCGCCCACAAATGACTAATTTTACCAAATCCAGTTATACTGAATGCAATACTGAAATTTGAACATAATCTTATTGAAGGGTGGAACAGGTTTGAAATGCCGAACAGCCTACTCCTTCTCCTATTTCATTAAAGCCTTGTACATTTTCATTCCAAATCATTAACGTACATGACAAACAGTAAGGGCCCTGGCACCCAGCCCTTTGAAATCCCACTGGAAACAGGCTTTCAGTCACAGAAATGTCTCCCACCATCACCCTAGGCTTTTTGTTAGCCAGTTTTGGATCTAATATGCACGTTTGCCTTAGATTCTGTGAACAGTTACTTTATTAACTATTCTGCCCAGAGGGACCTTATTACAAAAACCTTTCTAAAATCGTCGAAGCCCTACGCTATGGAAGAGGCCATTCTGCCCATTGAATCTGCACTGACACTTCAAGAGCATCTCACCCTATCCCATTTTTACCATTTCTAATCCATTTGGGAGAAAGCTGGAACACTCAGAGGAAATCCACAGACACGGGGGGATCATGCCAATTCCAGACAGACTGTTGTCAAAGGCTGGCGTCGAACCTGGGTCACCACTGCTACGCCTGTAGACCACACCTAATGGGCCCTACTCTTTCCCAGTCTAGGCCCAAAACGTCAGCTTTTCTGCTCCTGAGATGCTGCTTGGCCTGCTGTGTTCATCCAGCCTCACACTTTGTTATCTTGGATTCTCCAGCATCTGCAGTTCCCATTATCTCTGGTGATGGGAATAGAACCTGGTTCACTGAGGCAATGGGCCAGTAATATTATTGCTAGTCTATTCCTGTAAAGTTCCAGGGAATGTTGTGAGTGTGAGTCCTGCCGTGGCGTATAGTGAAATTTAAATTCATAAAACTTGGTTCACCAGTGTCTTTTGCTGTGGAAGAAAATCAGATGGCCTGTGTCCAAATCCTCAATAATGAGGTTGGAAACAGTCAGGAGGATAGCCTTAGATTACAGGAGGATGTAGGTGGGCTGGTCAGTGGCAAACAGAGTTCAATCCAGATAAATGTGATGGTGATGCTCTTGGGCAGGACACACATGATAAAAAAGAATACATGAATGAACAGTGGGATCCTGCATTGAGATCAGAGTGACTGTGTTTCTAAGATAACACGTTGTGAAGCTGGATGAACACAGCGGGCCAAGCAGCATCAGAGGAGCAGGAAAGCTCGACGTTTCAGGTCGGGACCCTTCTTCAGAAAAAATGTGTATCGATGCTGGTACCTTAAGGTATCGGGGCAGGTGGGCAAAGTGGCTCAGAAAGCATTTGGTATTTTTGTCATTAATAGCAGAAGCATAGAGTTTGAGAGCAGGGGATGATGCTGGAAGTGTATAAAAACATTGGCTAGCCCACAGCTGAAGTATTGTGTGCAGTTCTGGAATCCATATCGTAGGATGGATGTGATTGCACCAAAGAAGGTGCCGTAGAGATTTACCAGCATGTTAGAAAAAAACAGGAATTGCTGGGAAAAGCTCAGCAGGTCTGTGTACAGAATTCGGAGCTAATGTTTCAGGGTCACCTGCAAGCTCCCCTCCAAGCCGCTCACCATCCTGACTTGGAATTATACCGCCATTCCTTCTGCGTAGCTGGGTCAGAATTTCAAAATCCTGGAATTCTGTCCCTAATGGCATTGTGGGTGGCTCTACACCACACGCCCACAGCAATGGCTGAAGATGACCCATCAACAGTCTCCTGAGGCCCACAAAGGATGGGAGATTATTGCTGACCCTGCCTACAAAGCCCAAGTCCTGACAATGAATGAGAAGAGGAAATGCCCCCCACCCCGGTTCTGTGAGCGTATCCATTGTTGTCCTACACTGTTGTGTGAAAGATAACAGGCCGTGCCTGCTCTAATAGTTTCTGCATCTACATTGAGGTTTCCAATCCTCTCGGAATGCCATTGAGATGTCGGGAATGGAAGATTTCTCCCAAGGCACACACAGCCCGGGTGGAATACCGTAGGAGGTAAGAATTGTAGTTTTTCATTTTTTTCGGGGATATTTGTTCCAAAAATACTGGATTTGGGAAAGAAGAAGAACAGTACAGCACAGAAACAGACCCTTCAGCCAAGCAGGCCTGCGCTGACACACAATACCTTTCTAAGTAAAAACCTCTACACAGTTCGTAATCCCCTATCCCCTGCCTACTCATGTATCTGTCAAATGCCTCTTAAACATTGATACTGTATCTGTCTGCACGACCTCCTCTGGCTGCACATTCCAGGCACTTACCGCACTCTGTGTAAACAAAAAACTTACCCCTCAAATCTCCTTTAATCTTACTCCCTTTTACTTTAAACTTTGTCCCCGAGTAATTGACATTTCTACTCTGGGAGAAAGACCCCAAATATCCATGCTATCCATGCCTTTCCTAATTTTGTAAATGCCAATCACGTTGCCCCCTCATCCTTTAATGTTCAAGTGAGAACAAACCACGTCTGTCCAACCTCTCCTCACAGCTGATACTCTCCAAACCAGGCCACACCCTGTTAAACCGTTTCTGTGCCCTCTCCAAAGCCTCTACATCCTTCTGTCAGTGTGGTGACCAGAACTGTGTGCAATATTCCAAATGTGGGGCCGAACTAAAGTTCTACACAACATGACTTGCTAATTTTTGTACTGTATGCCCTGACCAATGAAGTGCATGCCATATGCCTTCTTGACCACTTTATCACTTTGAATAATAGGTCAGCACAACATCATGGGCCGAAGGGCCTGTACTGTGCTGCACTATTCTATGTTCTACGTCTATGTTTATCCACTTGTGTTGCCACTTTCATGGAACTATAGGCCTGTAAGCCTAGATCTTTCTGTTTGTTGAAGACAGCAATTTCATTCAGTCTGGCTCCTCATTGGTTAATGAAGCAGTTTTTACTTTTCTAATGGGTGGGACAAGGTACTGAGTGGCCATTCTCGTGTGTACGGGGCAGGACAATTAGAAGTAACAGGTCACCTTGATGCTACAGTAGTGGGCCTAATTGTTTGAATGGTCTGTGCTGACTTTGTGGGTTTAATTGTTCAAAAGGTCTATGTTGACTATATGAGTCTGGTAGCTGACTTATGCTGACTGTGCTCAAATGAACCACCATCGTCATCATCGGTGGTCCCTCACGGATGAGGGGTGGCTCTCTCCCACTCTCAGGGTGACTTTGTCAGTGGCTGTACAAACCGGTACAGCTATTGCAGGCTCTGTTACCCTTGGGGTAGATGGTGGGTCATGGGGAGGGGTGGGTGGGGCATTGGTGTCTCAGCGCGCTCCTTTCACTGTTTTCGCCCAGCTTCCGATTTTTCCCAATGGCAAGTCTCGAGGCGCTCGACGCCTTTCCGGATGCTCCTCCTCCACTTTGGATGATCTTGGGTCAGTAATTCCCAGGTGTCTGTCGGAATGTCGCAGTTTGCCAGTGAGGCCTTGAGGGTATCCTCTGTCCACGTGGGGCTCGCCTGCCATTTCGGATCTGGGAGTGGAGTAGCTGCTCGGGGAGTCCCGTGTGGGTCATGCAGATGATGTGCCCAGCCCATCAAGGGCAATCAGTGCCTCGATGCTGGCAATGTTGGCCTGGTCGAGGACACCAGTGTGGCCGCACCTGTCTTCCTAGCGGATTTGCAGGATCATGTGCAGGCAGCATTGGTGATCCTGCTGTAGCACCCCGAGGTGTCTGCTGAACCCAAGCTGAACCACTGTATATAAGCAGACAGACAGCCGAGCTATGATATTGTGATGTGTCTAATGGCTTAACGCTGAATCTCAATGATACTGTGTGCAAGAGGAGAAATGAAATTGGCGAAGGGTCTAGGCCCAAAACGTCAACTCTCCTGCTCCTCTGATTCTGCCTGGTCTGCTGTGTTCGTCCAGCTCCACACTGTGTTATCTCTGACTCCAGCATCTGCAGTTCTTGCTATCTCTGAGAGATGAAATAGGCTGTACCAGTGACAGTGCACTTACCTGAAAGTGGGGAGACAGTGATGTTGTGTTAATATCACTGGGGTAGTGATATAGAAAAGCAGTCCCCTAATAATTCTGAGGGTAAAAGTTACTATCCCGTGGTACGTGGTGAAATCTGATTTCAATGAAAATAGGCTTAACTGGAGCCACCGTCAGTTGTTGTAAAATTAAAAAGTAATGACCTGGTTCATTGCAGTCCTTTAAGGAAGGAAATCTACCCTCCTAAGTCTGTATATGGCTACACACCCACAACTATGTGGTTGATACAGGGAACTTAGAACTTAGATCATGAGCATAAATGCTGGTCTCAGCAGTGATGCTCACATCCCATGAACAAACAAAATACATGTATTATGTACTCTGGTGTAAATAAAGGGCTTCTGAAGTAACATATCATAGCCACTGATAGAAAGAGAGAGATCTTTCCCAAGTCAAAACAGCCCATGGGCTATCTGAACGGATATCCAAATTGTATTCAAACTGGAAACAAACCACAAGCCAATACTCAAAGCTATAAGCTGAAGACATTTCAAAACATTGTACAGACCTCTGGAGATGAAGTTCCTGTGCACTGAGCAACTACTGTCTGTTTTACAGTGCTGTGAAGAAAATCAAGCATGTCCAATACACAAACAAAATATCCAGAATCTGTTCATAGAGTGCTGAAACTCTCTTCAATAAAGTTTAGAGACAATTTAAAGAAGATTCATCTGTGGGATGTGGGCTGGCCAGCATTTCTTGCCCGTCCCTAGTTACCCCTAGAGAAGTGGGGCTGAACTGCCTCCTTGAACCACTGCAGTCCACCTGCTGTGGGTTGACCCACAATGCCATTAGGGAGGGAATTCCAGGATTTCGAATCAACAGCATATTTCCAGGTCAGGATGGTGAGTGACTTGGAGGGGAACTTGGAGGTGGTGGTGTTCCCATGTATCTGCTGCCCTTGTCCTTCTAGATGGAAGTGGTCATGGGTTTGGGAGGTGCTGTCTGAGGATCTTTGGTGAATTTCTACAGTGCATCTTGTAGATGGTACACACTGCTGCTACTGAGTGTCGGTGGTAGAGGGAGTGAATGTTTGTGTATGTAGTGCCAATCAAGTGGCTGCTTTGTCCTGGATGGTGTCAGGCTTCTTGAGTATTGTTGGGGCTGCACACATCCAGGCAAATGGGGAGTGTTCCATCACTACTGGGTGGGCGATAGCCTAGTGGTATTATCGCTAGACTATGAATCCAGAAACCCAGCTGATGTTCTGGGGATCTGGGTTTGAATCCCACCCTGGCAGATGATGGAATTGGAATTCAAAAAAAACTCTGGAATTAAGAATCTACTGATCACCATGAAATCATTGTCGATTGTCGGAAAAACCATATCTTTCAAGGGAGGAAACCTGCCACCCTCACCTGGTCTGGCCGACAGGTGACTCCAGACCCACAGCAATGTGGTTGACTCTCAACTGCCCTCTGAAATGGCCCAGCAAGTCATTCGTTTGTACCTATTGCTACAAATACTCAAAGAAATGAAACTGGACAGATCACCTGGCATTGACCTAGGCACTGGAAAAGGCAACCAACAGAAACAGCCCTGTCGACCTTGCAAAGTCCTCCTCACTAACATTTGGGAGTTAGTGTCAAAATTGGGAGAGCTCTCTCACAGACTAGTTAAGCAACAGCCTGACATAGTCACCCTCACAGAATCATATCTTAAAGAAAATGTCCCAGACACCACCATCACCATTCCTGGACAGGTCCCGTATCACCGACAGGACAGACCCAACAGGGGGACAGCACAGCGGGATACAGTCGGGAGGGAGTTGCTCCGGGAGCCCTCAACATTGACTCTGGACCCCATGAAGTCTCATGGCTTCAGGTGAAACATGGGCAAGGAAACCTCCTACTGATTACGATGTACTGACCTCCCTCAGCTGATGAATCAGTACTCCTCCATGTTGAACACCTCTTACAGGGAGCACTGGGGATGGGCACAAAATGTACTCTAGGAGGGGGATTTCAGTGTCCACCACCAAGAGTGGCTTGGCAGCAGTATTACTGATCAAGCTGGTCGGGTCTTAAAGGACAGAGCCGCTAGACCGGGTCCGTGGCTGGTGGCAAGGGAACCAAAACGAAGGAACAACATACTTGACCTCATCCTTCCCAATATACCAGCTGCAGATGCATCTGTCCGTGACAGTATATGTAAGAGTGACCTTTGCTCAATCCTTGTGGAGACAAAGTCCTGCCTTCACATTAAGAACAACCTCCATCGTGTTCTGTGGCACTACCACCGTGCTAAATGGTACAGACCTCACACAGATCGAGAAACTCAAGACTGGGCGTCCATGAAGTGCTGTGGGCCATCAACAGCAGCAGAACTGTACTCCAACACAATCTGTAACCTCATGGCCTGGCATATCCCCCACTCAACCCATACCATCAAGCCAGGGGATCAACCCTGGTTCAATGGAGAGTGCAGGAGGGTATGCCAGGAGCAGCACCAGGTGTACCTGAAGAACATGGAATGTAGAACATTACAGCACAGTACAGGCCCTTCAGTCCTCAATGTTGCACCGACCTGTGAAACCAATCTGAATCCCATCTAACCTACACTATTTCATTATCATCCATATGTTTATCCAGTGACCATATAAATGCCCTTAAAGTTGGCGAGTCTGCGACTGTTGCAGGCAGGGCATTCCATGCCCTTAACTCTCTCTGAGTAAAGAGCCTACCTCTGACTTCTGTCCTATATCTATCACCCCTCAATTTAAAGCTATGTCCCCTCGTGCTAGCCATCTCCACCTGAGGAAAAAGGCTCTCACTGTCCACTCTTTTTGATCCTTTGATCATCTTGTATGTCTCTATTAAATCACCACTTAACCTTCTTCTCTCTAACGAAAATAGCCTCAAGTCCCTCAGCCTTTCCTCGTAAGACCTTCCCTCCATACCAGGTAACATCCTGGTAAATCTCCTCTACATCCTTTCCAATGCTTGCATATCCTTCCGAAAATGTGGCAACCAGAACTGTACACAATACTCTAAGTGCGGCCGCACCAGAGTTTTGTACAGCTGCGACATGACCTCATGGCTCTGAAATTCAATCCCTCTACCAATAAAACCTAATACACTGGACACGGTCTTAACAGCCCTATCAATCTGGGTGGCAACTTTCAGAGATCTACGCACATGGACACCGAGATCTCTCTGCTCATCCACAATACCAAGAATCTTGCCATTAGCCCAGTACTCTGTATTCCTGTTACTCCTTCGAAAGTGAATCATCTCACACTTTTTCCTCATTAAATTCCACATGCCACCTCTCAGCGCAGCTCTGCAGCTTATCTATGTCCCTCTATAACCTGCAACACCCTTCTGCACTATCTACAACTCCACCGACTTTAGTGCCATCTGCAAATTTACTAAGCCATTCTTCTTCGCCCTCATCCAGGTCATTTACAAAAATGACAAACAGCAGTGGCCTCAAAACAGATCCTTGCGGTACACGACTAGTAACTGAGCTCCAGGATGAACATTTCCCATCAACCATCACTCTCTGTCTTCTCACAGCTAGCCAATTTCTGATCCAAACCGCTAAATCACCCTCAAACCCATGCCTCTGTAATTTCTGCAATAGCCTACAGCGGGGAACCTTATCAAATGTTTTACTGAAATCCACATACACCACATCAACCGCTTTACCCTCATCCACCTGTTTGGTCACCTTCGCGATGAACTCAGTAAGGTTTGTGAGGCACGACCTGCCCTTCACAAAACCGTGTTGACTATCCCTAATCAAATTATTCCTTTCTAGATGATTATAAATCCTATCTCTTATAATCCTTTCCAACACTTTACCCACAGCTGAAGTAAGGCTCACTGGTCGATAATTACCAGGGTTGTCTCTACTCCCCTTCTTGAACAAGGGGACAACATTTACTATCCTCCAGTCTTCTGGCACTATTTCTGTAGACAATGACGACATAAAGATCAAAGCCAAAGGCTCTGCAATCTCCTCCTGAGCTTCCCAGAGAATCCTAGGATAGATCCCATCTCACCCAGGGGACTTATCTATTTTCACACTTCCAGAATTGCTAACACCTCTTCCTTATGAACCTCAATCCCATCTAGTCTAACAGCCTGTATCTCAGTATTCTCCTCAACAACATTGTCTTTTTCCTGTGTGAATGCTGACGAAAAATATTCATTTAGCGCCTCTCTTAACTCTTCAGACTCCCCACACAACTTTCCACTACTGTCCTTGACTGGCCCTAATCTTACTCTAGTCATTCTTTTATTCACGACATACCCATAGAAAGCCTTAGGGTTTTCCTTGATCCTACCTGCCAAAGACTTCTCATGTCCCCTCCTGGCTCTTCTTAGCTCTCTCTTTAGGTCCTTCCTGGCTAACTTGTGACTCTCAAGGGCCCTAACTGAGCCTTCACGCCTCATCTTTCCATAAGCCTCCTTCTTCCTCTTGACAAGAGATTCAACTTCTTTAGTAAACCACGGTTCCCTCGCTCAACCACTTCCTCCCTACCTGACAGGTACATACTTATCAAGCTGTACCTTGAAAAAGCTCCACATTTCAATAATGCCCAGCCCCTGCAGTTGCCTTCTCTGTCCTATGCATCCTAAATCTTGCCTAATTGCCTTTCCCCCAGCTATAACTCTTGCCCTGTGGTATATACCTATCCCTTTTCATTACTAAAGTAAACATAACTGCATTGTGGTCTCTATCACCAACGTGCTCACCTACCTCCAAATCTAACACCTGGCCGGGCTCATTACCGAGTACCAAATCTAATGTGGCTTCGCCTCTTGTTGGCCTATCTACAGACTGTGTCAGGAAGCCCTCCTGCACACATTTGACAAAAACTGACCCATCTAAAGTACTCGAACGATAGCTTTTCCAGTCAATATTTGGAAAGTTAAAGTTCCCCATAACGACTACCCTGCTACGTTCGCTCCTATCCAGAATCATCTTTGCAATCCTTTCCACTACATCTCTGAAACTTTTCGCAGGCCTATAGAAAACTCCCAACAGGGTGACCCCTCCCTTCCTGTTTCTAACCTCAGTAGACAGGTCCTCATCAAACATCCTTTCTGCCACCATAATACTGTCCTTGACTAACAATGCCACACCTCCCCCTCTTTTACTACCTTCCTTGATCTTCCTGAAACATCTAAACCCCAGAACCTGCAACGACCATTCCTGTCCCTGCTCTATCCATGTCTCCAAAATGGCCAAAACATCGAAGTCCCAGGTACCAACCCATGCTGCAAGTTCACCCACTTTATTCCGGATGCTCCTGGCATTGAAGTAGCCACATTTCAAACCACCTTCCTGCTTGCTGGCACACTCCTGCAACATTGGAACCTTATTCATGACCTCACTACTCTCAACCTCCTGTACACTGGAGCTACAGCTCAGGTTCCCATCCCCCTCCTGAATTAGTTTAAACCCTCCCGAAGAGCATTAGCAAATTTTGCACCCCCCCCCCACCCCCCAGGATATTGGTACCCCTCTGGTTCAGGTGTAGTCCATCCCATTTGTAGAGGTCCCACCTACCCCAGAATGAGCCCCAGTTATCCAGGTATCTGAATCCCTCCCTCCTGTACCATCCCTGTAGCCACGTGTTCAACTGCTCTCGCTCCCTATTCCTCACCTCGCTGGCATGTGGCATAAGTGAAACAACTGAAAGATGAGGTATCAATCTGGTGATTTCACCAAACAGGACTACTTGAATGGCAAAAGTGCCAAAGTATATAAGGCTACATTCTGGTATATGGGACTAGACCTGATAGGTGCTTGATGACAGCATGGACATGATGGGCTTAAGAGTTTCTTTCAATGCTGTGAAATTCTGACTCTATAGCCTAGTATGCAAGGAGGACTGGGTTGCTGTTAGCTTAGTTAGCAGGGCAGGTAGTTTATAACACAGGCTGACACCAGCAGCAAAGGATCAATTCACATACCAGCTGAGATTCCCATGAAGTACTGTTATTCTCATCCTCTCCCTGAGCTGTGGTGACCCTTAGAAATCATTAGGATCCCTACAGCGTGGAAACAGGCCCTTCAGCCCTGCAGGTCCGCACCAACCCTCAGGGCATCCCATCCAGATCCATCCCCCTGTAACCCACATGATCTGCACAGCCCTGAACACTATGGGCAATTTAGCGTGGCCAATCCACCTAACATGCACATCTTTGGGCTGTGGGAGGAAACTGGAGCACCCGGAGGAAACCCGCACTGACATGGGGAGAATGTGCAAACTCCACACAGATAGTCGCCTGAGGGTGGTATTGAGCCTGAGTCCCTGGCGCTGTGAGGCAGCCGTGCTAACCACTGTGCCACCGTGCTTTGAATCACCATCACAGTGGGACTATGACAAATTTACATTTACAACAAAAAAACCAGAAGCACACTTACCCCCTTGAGCTTAGCCAAGGCGTGAATGGTATTCTTCATTGTGTCAGTAGGAATAATATCAGAATTGTCTCCGTGCATGTAATCCTTTAAGGTGTTCAGTGTAAGCTGAATGTTTGCTTCAATCTCTTTGATGTAATGATGCTTTCCCTCTCTCCTGATTGCGAGGACCTTCACTACATCCTTCCCATATCCCGTCCGGACAAATTCCACATCTCCCTGCTTTACCAAGGAAAACATAATCTGAGCAAAACCATCAGGGAGAACATTCTGGAAGTGTGAAGCTCTGTTTATTAGCACCTGAGAACAGATAGAGAGAGAGAGGGAGGGAGGGAGAGAGAGGGAGGTGGGAGATGGAGAGAGAGAAGGGAAGGAGAGAGACACAGAGGGAGCAAGAGAGAGGGAGGGGGAAAGAGAGAGAGGGAGGGAGGGAGATAGAAGGTGGGAGAGAGAGACAGAGAGAGAGGGAAGGAGAGAGAAAGGGAGGGAGGGAGAGAGAGGTGGGGAGAGAGAGAGAGGGAGGGGGAGAGAGAGGGAAGATGTCTGAGTCCAACCTTTGATTATCTGAAGGAACTTTGTCGGGATTCTGACTTTCGTTCACTCTCAACAGATGCTCCTTCATCACCTGAGACCCTCCAGAATCATCCCCAGTGTTTTATCTAAAAATCGGGGAGGTATTGGTGCAATGGTATGGTGTCAAATCCCACTGTGACAGACGATCAAATTGGAATTCAATAAAAGCCTGGTGTTGAGAGTCGAAGGATATTGTTGGTTCGGGGGATTAAAAACCCATTTGGTTCAGTAAGATCCTTTAGGGAAGGAACCATTCTGTCCTTCCCCAATCTGGTGTACATATGACTCCAGGACCATAGCAACATGATTGACTTTTAAATATTCCCCCAGGCAATGAGGGATGGATAATAAATGCTGAGTGAGCCAGCGTTGCCGGTGCTCAGTGAGTGAATATTGACAATATTGTTCTTTTGTTGTGTCATTGTGCTATAAGAGTGTCAATAAGAATACTTCAGAAAGGAAAACACTGCAGTATAAGACTATGAAGTGTATACATACAAACCAAAGTTCACAGTTAGGACACCTGCTGTTGGCACTTCTACCTGCTAGAACCACACATGGACAGCTTGGTTAATGATGGAGAACTGTGGCAGCCTAGAATGTGATGCTCACACAGGTCAAAATCATGGAAAATTAACAAATAGGAGCAGGAGAAGACCATTCAGTCCACCAAACCTGTCCCACTGTTCAATATGATTATGGCTGATTATGGTGTAAATCTACTTTACAGCTCATTCCCCATATCTCTTGAATTCCTGAAAGACCAAAACATCTATCCGTCCAGGCTTAAGTGATGGACCATCAACAATCTTAAACAGTCTGGGAGGAGTGTCCCACAGTCAGCGTCACGGTGAAGCATTCTGGGAAAGGTGTCCCACAGTCAGCATCACAGTGGAGCATTCTGGGAAGAATATCAATAAAGTAACTCGAGGCAATGGGAAGCAGCTGCTAAGGTGAGGTAAATACTTATACCATGCTTATTGCTTATCCTTTGAAGGCTTTTCATTTGACTTTCAAGTTAGTCAGATCAACAGTACAAAGGTCCAGCAAGGAAGGAGCCTAGAATAATTGATTTGAAGGGCAAGTGAAGTGTTTAGTTTAAAGGGATAAGTCATGGAGGGACAGCTCAGGGCCATGGTTTTCTGCTCCAACTCTATATAAGAAGGAAGTCAGACACCATTGTAGTGCCTAGGGCTAGTATGTGTACAGGAAGGGTCTCCAGCTACAGGTTCAGGAAGTCTGGGTTTTGGAGCTGGAGCAGGGGCTTTGTAAATTCATTCCCAGGATGTGGGTGACCGCTGGCAATCCATAATTACCCAGAGGGCTTCTGAGAGTCAACCACATTGCTGTGAGTCTGGAGTCATTGAGACCAAACAGGGTAGGTCTGGCAGATCTCCTTCCCTAAAATTGTGTTGAACTCAAGTTCCACCATTGGCCATGTTTGATGTGGACCCGAATCCCCAGGAATCTTGCGTGGGTCTCTGAATTAACAGCCCAGGATAATACTGCTGGGCCGTCAACTCCCTATAACTGGGGGCACTGTGGAGTAATAATGTATAATGTGGATAAATGTGAGGTCATCCACTTTGGTAGGAGACACAGGAAGCCAGATTATATTCTGAATTGTGATGTATTGGGAAAGGGAAGGGTACAACAAAACCTGGGTGCACCAGTCAGTAAAAGAAAGCCTGTAGGTGGTACGCAAAGCAAATGGCATATTAGTCTTCACAGTGAGAGGATTCGAGGAGCAGGGATGTCTTGCTGCAGTTGTACAGGGCCTTGGTGAGTCAACATCTGCAGTGCTGCATGTAATTATCGTCTCCTTACCTGAGGAAGGATGTTCTGGCACTGAAGGGAGTGCTGTGAAGCTTTACCAGACTGATTCCTGGGATGGCATGACCAATGTATGAAGAGAGACTGGATTGGTTAGGTTTATATTCACTGGGATTTAGAAGATTGAAGAGGGTATCTCATTGAAACCTAAAAATTCTAACAGGACTAGCCAGCAGGAAGGATATTCCTGTTGACCCAGGAACCTAAAACCAGACAGGGAGGTGATGGCCTCGTGGTATTATAACTGGTTTGTTAATCCAGAGACCCAGATAATGTTCTGGGGACCTGGGTTTGAATCCTGCCATGGCAGATGTTGGAATTTGAATTCAATAAATATCTGGAATTAAGAATCTAATAATGACCATGAATCCATTGTCGATTGTTGGAAAAACCATCAGGTTCACTAATGTCATTCAGGGAAGGAAACTGCTATCCTTACCTGGTCTGGCCTACATGTGACTCCAGACCCACAGCAATGTGGTTGACTCTGAACTGCCCTCTGGGGTAATTAGAGATGGACAACGAATGCTGCCTGGTCAGTGATGCCTTCATCCCATGAATGAATAAAGGGCAAAAAAAGACCACAGCCTAAGAATAGAGGATGTGGAGGACTGAGCTGAGGAGACTGAATGAGCCTGTAGAATTCCCAGCCACAGAAAGTGGTTGAGGCCAAAACATTGAATGTTTTTAAGAAGGAGTTAGAAATAGTTCTTAGGGCTGAAGGGATTAAAGGGTATGGGGGAGAAAGCAGGAGTTGTACAATCAGCCATGATTATATTGAGTAGCCTGATCTTCTGTTTCTCTGGTGAAATTTAAATTTATTTAATTAGTAACTCTGTAATTAATAGCTATTATCAGTAATGATGACCGTGGAGCGATATCATCTGTCAAGGTTCTTCCCCGCTGTTATTATACTCCTGAATGGACTTCTCAAATGTTAAATTTAATGTTGATCCTGCTCTTTGTGCACCTTGTCTGCAGCAGTAACATTGAATTCCTCGCTCTGTTCTATTACCCTAATGTGTTTTGTGTGGCATGACCTGCCTGTACTGCACGCAAAACAAAACTTTTCGCTGTAATTGGACACATGACAATTATAAATCAATTGTTGTAAAACCCTTCTGATTCACTAATGAAAGGAAATCTGCCATCCTTATCCACACTGGCCTACACATGACTCCTTACTGCTCGCTGGGCACTTAAGGATGGGCAGTAAATTCTGCTTTGTGATGCGCTTGTGCGTTGCGAAAATATAAAAAAAGCTGATTTAAAATCTTAAATAAAAACCGAAAGAACTGCTGATGCTATAAATCAGAAACACTGAGGAAAGGTCACTCTACCTGAAACATTATCTCTGATTTCTCTCCACAGATGCTGCCAGGCCTTCTGAACTTCTCGAGCAATTTCTGCTTTTGTTTCTTATTTGAAACTTTGTACGCTTCTATGCAATGACCTCCTGTTCTCCTACCTCTAGGAAATATTGACCAAAATTACTCAGTCTCTCATCATGTGTAGACAATGCATGCTCCAGAATGTGACTTTCTCTGCAATTTACAATTTACTCTTTAAAATCATGCTGGTATGCCACATTGTGAGGAAGCTTTGCATTTAGCCCACTCACCTAGCTCTCAAACTCTTCCTCACAAAATATTTATCCAATTCCTCACCTACCTTCCCTCAACTGTCTCCCTGAATGTTCTGCTCTGTATACTGGCTGACCCGTAAATGATTAATGTTATTAACAGACTCATTGGCCCTTGAGTCTATTCACTCCCGTTCACTTACAGCTTGTAACCACAGGTCAAAGGTATTCAGACACAAAATTCTGCTGATATAACTATAGGAACTATGGACCCTGCAGACTCTAAATCAAAGGCACGAAAGTGCTGAAGAAACACAGCAGGTCTGGCAGCATCTGTGGATAGAGAAAATAGCGATGTTTCAAATCTAGTGACCCTTCTTCAGAACTTGCACTGGACCTGAAACTGTAACTGTTTTCTGCCTCCCTTCTGTGAGATCTGCTGAGTTTCTCCAGCAATATCTGCTTCCTCTCCACAAAACTCCACCACCTCTCCCTGGCCTTCATGCCCCCAAGATGAAGTGTGAGGGCCAGAAATCTGTGGCAGAGTCAGACCTTTTAGGATTGACCTTTTTAGAGTCATGGCTATGTACCTTGAATTCTTGTTGTTCAACATTACATTGCATAACATTTAGCTAATGATCAACCAGTCACTGCTGAAAGTGATCCATTTCTCTATCCAGGATAACAAGGCATACAGCTGGATGAAGACAGCAGGCCAAGCAGCATCAGAGGAGCAGGAAGGCTAACATTTCGGGCCTAGACCCTTCTTCAGAACTCTAGGCCTGAAACATCAGCCTTCCTGCTCCTCTGATGCTGCTTGGCCTGCTGTGTTCATCCAGCTCTACGCATTGTTATCTCAGATTCTGCAGCATCTGCAGTTCCTACTATCTCTGAAACATTTCTCTGTCCATTTCACTTTCACCATGCTTCAGTTCCTTGTGAAAACGATTCACCCCTGAACTTGATCATCCCACCAGGAAGGAAACTGTGTTACCGAGGCAGTGATATTTCTGGTGTAATTTCTTGGCTCAATATCATTTGATGTATCCTAAGGTCAAATAAAATGCCACATGGTTGCCACTCTCTGAAGCCTTTTAACAGAAGCTATAAAGTCTACTTATTGTAGTCGGTAACTCCAGCTTTTAATGTCTGTATTGGTGCAGTTTTGGTTTCTGTATATAAGGAACAATATACTCAGGAACATGGCAACACAGCGAAGGCTCACATCCTTGGGTGAGAAGGTTGCATGAGAGGCTCAATAAATCGCGTCAATATTCTCTGCAGTTTTGATGAATGTGAGCTGACCTCATTGAAACAAACAAATTATTTTCATTTACATAGATGATTTGGATGTGAACATTGGAAGGTATGCTTAGTAAATTTGCAGATGACACCAAAATTGGAGGCGGAGTGAACAGCAAAGAAGGTTATCTCATAGTGCAGCAGGATCCTGATTAGAAGGGCCACTGGGCCGAAGAGTGGCAGGTGGAGTTTAATTTAGATAAATGCGAAGTGCTACATTTTGAAAAGGCAAATCAGGACAGGACTTACACTCTTAATGGTAAGGCCCTGGGGAGTGTTGCTGAACAAACACTGAGTGCAGGCTCATAGTTGCTTGACTGTGGAGTCACAGGTAGACAGGATAGTGAAGAAGGTGTTTGGAATGCTTGTCTTTATTGGTCAGTGCATTGAGTACAGGATTTGGGAGTCATGTTGCGACTGTACAGGACATTGGTTAGGCCACTATTGGAATACTGCTTTCAGTTCTGGTCTCCCTGCTACAGGAAGGATGTTGTGAAACTTGAAAGGGTTCAGAAAAGATTTACAGGGATGTTGCCAGGACTGGAGGGTTTGAGCTATAGGGAGAGGCTGAATGGGCAGGACCACTTTCCCTGGTGCATCGGAAGCTGAGGAATGACCTTGTGGAGGTTTATAAAATCATGAGGGGCATGGATTGGATGAGTATCCAAGGTCTTTTCCTTAGGTTTGGGGAGTCCAAAACTAGAAGGCATAGGTTTAAGGTGAGAGGGGAAAGATTTAAAAGGGACCTAAGGGTCAACTTTTACATGCAGAGGGTGGTGTGTGTATGCAATGAGCTGCCAGAAGAAACAGTAGAGGCTGGTACAATTACAACATTTAAAAGGCATTTGGTTGCATAATGAATAAAAAGCGTTTAGAGGGATATGGACCACATGCTGGTAAATGGGACTAGGTTTATTTAAGATATCTAGCTGGCGTGGATGAGTTGGACTGAGGGGTATGTTTCCATGCTGTACAGTTCTATGACTGTATGTCTCTAAGATTCTGACTCTGTAAAGCCTGTCCACCATCGACAAGGCACAAGTCACAATTGTGATGGAATAGTCCTCACTTGCCTGGATGGGTGCAGCCCCAACAACACTGAAGAAATTTGACGCTATCTAGGACAAAGAAGCCCGCTTGATTGGCATCACATCCACAAGCATTCACTAGCCCCACCACCCATGTTCAGTTGTAGCAGTACACGATGTCAAACATACACTGCAGAAATTCACCAAAGATCCTCAAACAGCACCCTCCAAACCCACGACCACTCCCATCTCAAAGGACAAGGGCAGCAGATACATGGGAACACCACCCCCTGCAAGTTCCCTCCAAGCCACTCACCATCCTGACTTGGAAATGTATCACTGTTCCTTCAGTGTCACTGGGTCAAAATCCTGGAGAACCCTCCCGTAATGGCATTCTAGTTTAGATGCAAGGGTATTCCCCACTGGTCTGTGAGAGATTTGGACCCCATTCCTTTGAGTAACTAGTCTAAGACAATAAAGGCTAATTCAATTAAATTCAACATGACCAGATTACTCTCGGCACCACCAGTCATGCACAGCACAACAGTCTCCTTCTTGCACATTGTTGAATTTTTCATTTCACAAGACCCAGGCTGGCTGGGCTGGCATTTTTTAGTCACTTCCGATGACCCTGGAGAAGGTGGTGGTGAGCTTCCTTCCAAAGATGCTGCAGTCTGGATAGTGAAGTAACACCTACAATGCTGTTGTTTGACACACACTGTTTGGTCATCTAGTGCCGTACAATTGGGACTGGAACCTTGATGCAGGAATATACTCAGTCAGCTTTGCGGATGAGCACTTGAAATGCCATAGCACATAAGGCTACTGGACAGCTGCTGGAAAATGGGACTAAAATAGAAGGGTGTTTGATGACTGAAGCAGACACAATGGGCCAAAGGCTCTCTTTGCGTGCCATTAAAAAACTCTATGACACTACCACTACACCATTAGAACCCTTAGCTTAGATTCTACCCTTCAATCCAGCAGTGCGGCTAAGGCACAGCCTTCATACATTATGTGTGTGTAGGGGGTGTCCATTTAGTTCAGTTGTCTGGAAGGCTGGTCTGCAATGCAGTGATGCCAACACCGTGGATTCAATTCCCAGGCTGACTGAGATCACCACAAGGAACTCTCCTTCTCACTGTCTCCCCTCACCACGGGCATGGTGATTCTCAAACCCAATGAGCCCCTAGCCCAGTCAGACTATGGTGGCCTTGCAGGTGTACACCGAGCAATCAATGCTGCAGACCAAGTCACACTGACAGATGCAGAGGTACAAAACAGACTAAGTGTTTTGGAAAAATGCAGTGTCAAATACTATTCAGCCAGCAAATAATCTTGACGACTTAATCAATTGTTTTAACCAATTGTATCATTAATTACTTTCAAAATTAAGATGACAATTACATGAATTTGACAAGAAAGTTTTGACCAACAAATAATGAGCATTTCTGTAACATACCTTTTGATAAGCAGGATAGTATGAGTTGGACATTTTCCTTATACAGGCGGTCTCCCTGTCCAATGGATATAATGATGTCTGATGGACTGTCAGCTTCTGTGTATGTGTTTTATAGTCACCTTGTCCTGTGGTTAATAATTAAAGTTGAGGCACAACCTAGTATTTATTCCATCATAAGACTTGGGAACCTATAAGGTTCTCTCATTGACGTTATCCAACGTGGAAACATAGAAAGTTATTAACTGGAAAAATAGACCTTTAATGGCACAGAACGAGCCCATTTGGCCAACTGGATTCGAGAAAAGTTATCCCACTTTATTCCAGCTGTCCATCCTTAACCCTGTGTGGGATACAGCAGCTTCAGGTATATTTTTTATTCGGACAGTGGGGCTTTCTACCCCTTCGGTTCTTTCAGGCAGTGAGTTCCACATTCCTACCAGCCTCTGGGAGATAAAACACCCTCAAACTTCTCTCCAAACCTCTACCAATGCCTGTGCTGCCTGGTGACTGACCCCTCTGATAAAGGAATCAAGAGGTCCTCTCATGCACTCTATCTTGATTCCTAGAATCATCAGATGGTTGCAGTGCAGAAGGAGGCCATTCAGCCCATTATCGTGGTGTTTGCTCTCTTTAAGAACAACTGAGCTGGCCCCACTCCCCTGCATTTTCCCTTTAGCTCTGCAATGTTGTTTTTCTCCAGATCATTATAAATTACATTTTAAACGTAACAATTGACTTCTCTATAATTGTCCAGCAGTGCATTCCAGGTCACTGCATTAAAAAGTTTGTCTTTAAAGACGTGTCTTTAATTCTTTGGTGGTAACCACTAATCGATGTCCTCTGCTTCTCAGTGATTTTAAGTAAGGGGAGAAACTAACTTTACATTCCCCCATCAATACCAATGCACCTGGCCCAGATGTGTCTTCCATGCCACTACTGGTAAGACTGAACACCGCACAGTTCTTGCGCAAATGGTGTCTCATCTCCACAGTGAGGACTCCTCTTGTGCTGTTGCAGCTCTATCACCGAGCTCAATGGGATAGTTCAGGACAGATCGAGCAGCTCAAGACTGGGTATATACGAGACCCTGGGCCATCAACAGCAGTGGCATTGTACTTTGCGACTTCATGGCCTGGCATAGGGGGAGGTGAGTATTATCGCTGGGCTTTTATTCCAGCGGCCCATATAATATTCTGGGGGCCTTCGTTCGAATCCCACCATGGCAGTTGGTAGAATTTGAAGTCAATATTAAAAACCTGGAATTTTAAGAATCTAATGATGACCATGAACCCATTGCCAATTGTTGGGGCTGGTGAACCCATCTGGGTCTGGGTTTTGGGTCTGGTTCTGATGAAGGGTCACCAGACCCGGAACGTTAACTCTGTGTTCTCCTCCGCAGATGCTGCTAGGCCTGCTGATTAACTCTTAACTGCCCTCTGAGCAATTAGGGAAGGGCAATAAATGGCTGAGCACGCTCTCATCCTGTAATTGAATGAATAAAAATAAATCCCACACTCAACCATCACCATCAAGTAAGGGAATTGATCCTGGTTCAATGGAGAGTACAGGAGCAGCACCAGGCATACCTGAAACCGAATACCAAGACAAAATAGTGATGCTAACAATTTAGGACGACTTGCATGCTAAACAGTGGAAGTATCTTGCAATAGTCAGGGTTAAATGATTCCACAACTAAAGGACCAAACCTGAGCTCTGCAATCCTTCTATATCTAGTTGTGGATGGTGGCGGAGGAGGAGGTTCCACAAATATCCCTATTCTCAATGACACATCAATGCAAAAGGTAAAGCTGGAGCATTTACAAGAATCAACCTGAATTATTGAATTGATGATGCATCTTGGACATAGAGTCATAGAGGCCTAAAGCATGGAAACACGCCCTTCAGCCCAACTGCTGCCATGTTTTCACAATTAAACTAGTCCCCTTTACCTCCATATCCCTCTGTACTGACCCCACCATATACCTGTCTAAATGTTCCTTAAAAGACAAAATTATACTTGCTTCCACCATTACCTCTGGCAGCCCAATGCAGGAAGAGTGAGTGATGAGGGAGGTCCCTTGGGTATCTGTGACAGCAGCATCAAGATCAGGAGAACAGCAACTCAAGACGGAACATCCATGAGATGGGAGGGCATGTTAGGAGCAGTTCCAGGCATACCTGAAAATGAGGTGAAGCCATCAAACAGGATTGCTTGCAAGTGTTAGAGCTAAGTGATCCCACAACCAATGGATCAGATCTAAGCTCTGCAGCCCTTCCACATCCAGTTGTGAACGGTGGTGGACAATTAAACATCTCTCTGGAGGAGGAGGCTCCACAAATATCCCCACCCTCAATGATGGAAGACCCCAGCACATCAGGGCAAAAGATAAGGCTGAAGCATTCGCAGCAATCTTCAGCCAGAAGTGCTGAGTGGATGATCCATCACGGCTTCCTCCAGGGGTCCCCAGCATTATAGATACCAGCCTTCAGCCAATTCGATTCACTCCACGTGATAACAAATGGGTGGAGACGTTGGATACTGCAAAGGCTATAGGCCCTGACAATATTCCAGCAATAGTACTGAAGACTTGTGCTCCAGAACTTGCCACTCCCCTAGCCAAGCTGTTCCAGAACAGCTACAACATTAGTACCTACCCAATAATGTGGAAGATTGCCCAAATATATCCTGTACACAAAAAGCAGGCAAATCCAAAATGGGCTGATCAGTCTCCTCTCGATCATCAGGAATGAGATGGAAGATGTCATTAACAGAGCTATCAAGCAGCACTTGCTCAGAAATAACCTGCTCAGTGACGCCCAGTTTGTGTTCTGCCAGGGCCACTCAGCTCCTGAGCTCATTACAACCTTGGCTCAAACATGGACAAAAGAGCTCAATTCCAGAGGGGAGGTGAGGGTGACAGCCCTTGATATCAAGGCTGCATTCAACTGCCTTTGGTGTCAAGGAGCCCTGGCAAAACTTCAATCAATGGGTATCAGGGGGCAAATGCACTACTGGTTGGAGTCATATGTGACACATAGGAAGATGGTTGCGGTTGTTGGACGCCAGTCATCTCAGCTCCAGAACATCTCTGCAGGAGTTCCTCAGGGTGGTGTCCTCGGCTCAACTATCTTCAGCTGCTTCATCAATGACCTTCCCTCCATTATAAGGTCAGAAGTGGATTGTTTGACAATGATTGCACAATGTTCAGCCCTATTTGCAACTCCTCAGATACTGAAGCAGTCCATGTTCACATGCAACAAGATCTGGACAATAGCCAGGTTTGGGCTGACAAGTAGCAAGTGACATTTGTGCCACGCAAATGCCAGGCTATGACCATCACCAATAAGGGACAATCTAACCACTTCCCTTTGACATTCAATGGTGTTACCATCACTGAATCCCCAACTGTCAACATCCTGGGGGTTACCATTGACCAGAAACTCAACTGGACTCACCACATAAACACAGTGGCTACAAGAGCTAACCCTAATCCTAACCCTATCGCAGCTGGGAATACCGCGGCAAGTAACTCACCTCCTGACTCCCCAAAGCCTGTCCACCATCTACAAGGCGCAATTCAGGAATATGATGGAATACTCCCCAGTTGCCTGGATGGGTGCAGCCCCAACAACACTCAAGAAGCTTGACATCATCCAGGATAAAGCAACCCCCACAAGATTGGCACCACATCTACAAGCACCCACCCCCTCCACCACCGACACTCAGTAGCAACAATATATTTTACCTACAAGATGCACTGCAGAGATTCACCAAAGATCCTCAGCACCTTCCAAACCCATGACCACTTCCATCCAGAAGGAGAAGGGCAGCTGACATATGGGAATACCACCACCCCCAAGTTCCCCTCCAAGCCACTCACCATCCTGACGTGGAAATGCATCACCGTTCCTTCACTGCCGCTGGGTCAACATCCTGGAATTCCCTCCCTAAGGGCGTCGTGGATCAACCTTCAGCGGGAGGACTGCAGTGGCTCAAGAAGGCAACTCACCACCACCTTCTCAAGGGGCAACTAGGGACGTGCAAGAAATGTTGGGGCAAGAAATACTGGGGCCTGCCAGTGATGCACATATCCTACAAATGAATTTTTAAAAAGGTAGTTGTTGTCTCCTAGGGAGGGAGCTAAGCAGAGGACTCTTCAAAGACTGAGATAACAAGGTGTAGAGCTGGATAAACACAGCAGGCCAAGCAGCATCTTGGGAACAGGAAGGCTGACATTTCAGGCCCAGTTCCTATTACCTCTGATACAATTTTAACACTTCAAAGACTGTCAATTTTCAACTTTATTCCTTCATTCTTCTCGTTGAGATTAAGGACTTTAATGTTAATTAATATATTGTTTCTTTATTTTTCTACTTATTCTATGAAGGTAATGCTTAACTGTACATACTGAGGGAGAATACATCAGAGGATTCGTGCAGCGAATGTCTAACCTGTCATCAGTGCTGGGACCTCATTGGAAGGGCCATTGAATATGAGAATAGGCAGGTTACGCTGCAACTTTATAAAAGTTTAATTAGGCCACACTTGGAATACTGCATACAGTCGTGGTCACCACACTACCAGAAGGATGTGGATGCTTTGGACAGGGTACGGAAAAGGTTTACCAGGGTGTTGCCTGGTGTGGGGGGTTTTAGCAATGAAGAAAGGTTGGATAGGCTGGGTTTGTTTTCACTGGAATGCAGGAGGTTGAGGGGGTGACTTGGTAGAAATTTATAATGCTGTGAATGGCATGGATAGAGTGGAAAGTATAAGGCCTTTTCCCAGGGTGGAGGGGTCAATTACTAGGGGACACAGGTTCAAGGTACCCGGTTGGATGTTTAAAGGAGATGTGCGAAATAGGTTTTTCACACAGAGGGTGGTGAGTGCCTGGAACGTGCTGCCAGAGGCGGAGTGATGGATAGCAGCATTCAAGAAGCACCTGGATGAATACATGGATAGGAAGGGAACATAGGGATACGGACCTGTAACTGATGGATGGAAGTGCAAAACTGCCAGTGCAGGCTTCAAGGGCCAAAGAGCCTGCTCCTGTGCTGTGTTGCTGTTTGTTTAACATTTTTAATTTTGTATCTTATTACTTTGTACTTAAGTTTTTTATGCTCGCTACCTGTACACCTAAGGTGGTACCATGTGAAGTGACATTATACCTGTACTTAAGTGACAATAAAATCTTAATCCACATCTTAATCTAAATAGCTGCAGATGTGTATTAAATGGAGAGAGTGAGATAGCGAGAGAAACATACAAAATGTAACACCTGAAGTGTCAAAGAAACTTCAAACAGACTTGACTGGAATCTCTTCTCATTACAAAGATAACATTGAGCTGATGACCATCGCGCAATTACAGACTCTGCCCCAAACAACAAATACACCTTGCATTTCCCTTTGAAAACTACATGGGTGCAGGTGTTAGAAACCCAGTTTCATCTTTATTGGAATGTGCCCATGAGACTGAACATTCTCATTTGTCCAGTGATAACAAAGAAACAAAGAAACCTACAGCACAGGAACAGGCCCTTTGGCCCTCCAAGCCTGCGCCGATCGAGATCCTCTGTCTAACCTGTCATCTATTTTCTAACGGTCTGTGTCCATTCGCTCCCTGCCCATCCATATACCTGTCCAAATATATCTTAAAACACACTAACGTGTCTGCGTCTACCACCTCCGCTGGCAACGCGTTCCAGGGACCCACCACCCTCTGTTTAAAGAACTTTCCACGCATATCTCCCTTAAACTTTCCTCCTCTCATTTCGAACTCATGACCCCTAGTAATTGAGTCCCCCACTCTGGGAAAAAGCTTTTTGCTATCCACCCTGTCTATACCCCTCATGATTCTGTAGACCTCAATCAGGTCCCCCCTCAATCTCCGTCTTTCTAATGAAAGTAATCCTAATCTGCTCAACCTCTCTTCATAGCTATCACCCTCCATACCAGGCAACATCCTGGTGAACCTCCTCTGCACCCTCTCCAAAGCATCCACATCCTTTTGGTAATGTGGCGACCAGAACTGTACACAGTACTCCAAATGTGGCCGAACCAAAGTCCTATACAACTGCAACATGACCTGCCAACTCTTGTACTCAATACCCTGCCCAATGAAGGAAAGCATGCCATATGCCTTCTTGACCACCCTATTGACCTGCGTTGTCACCATCAGGGAACAATGGACCTGAACACCCAGATCTCTCTGTTCATCAATTTTCCCTAGGACTTTTCCATCTACTGTATAGTTCGCCCTTGAATTTGATCTTCCAAAATGCATCACCTCACATTTGCCCGGATTGAACTCCATCTGCCATTTATCTGCCCAACTCTCCAGTCTATCTATATTCTGCTGTAATTTCTGACAGTCCCCTTCACTATCAGCTACTCCACCAATCTTAGTGTCATCAGCAAACTTGCTGATCAGACCACCTACACCTTCCTCCAGATCATTTACATATATCACAAACAACAGTGGTCCCAGCACAGATCTCTGTGGAACACCACTGGTTACAGGTCTCCAATTTGAGAAACTCCCTTCTACTACTACCCTCTGTCTCCTGTTGCCCAGCCGGTTTTTTAGCCATCTTGCTAGCACACCCTGGACCCCATGTGACTTCACTTTCTCCATCAGCCTGCCATGGGGAACCTTATCAAACGCCTTACTGAAGTCCATGTATATGACATCTACAACCTTTCCCTCATCAATCAACTTTGTCATGTCCGCAAAGAATTCTATTAAGTTGGTAAGACATGACCTTCCCTGTACAAAACCATGTTGCCTATCACTGATAGTAGGAACTGCAGAGAATGCGAATCTGAGATAACAAGGTGTAGACCTGGATGAACAGAGCAGGCCAAGCAGCAACTTAGGAGCAGGAAAGCTGACGTTTCGGGGTCTAGGCCTGTAACATCAGCCTTCCTGCTCCTCTGATGCTGCTTGGCCTGCTGTGTTCATCCAGCTCTACACCTTGTTACCTTGGATTCTCATTTGTCCAAATCAGTTCTGAAGAAAGGTCACTGAACTTGAAACGTTAACTCTGTTTCTGCCTCCACAAAGCTGCCAGACCTGCTGAGTATCTCTAGCAATTTCTAACAATGTTCAATAATCTGCTTTTCACAAATAATTCAGAGACTGACCTGTATACCTGCTTTACTCAAGTAATATCTTTTTGTCAGAAATCACACGACACCAAGTTATAGTCCAAAAGGCTTATTTGAAAAAGACTCCGAAAGCTCGTGTTATTAAATAAACCTGTTGGACTATAAGCTGGTATTGTAGATTCCTGACCTTGTCCACCTAGCCCACACATCCCAGGACACTATGGGGCAGTTTAGCACAGCCAATCCACACTAACCCGCACATCTCTGGACTGTGGGGACAAACTGGAACGCCTGGCAGAAACCCACCTGGGAGAATGTGCAAGCTCTGCACAGACATTGACCCGAGGGATGAATTGAACATGGCCCAGAGCCAAATAAATGAGCAAACCTGAAATGATGGATTCAAGAAGCCGGTAATTTGTGCTGAAAATGCAGATATCGCTCAATCTCTCACCAAAACCAGTGGGCCATCTGAAACATGATCTAAAATGTCCACAACTGAAACTTACCTGAGGTAAATAGTAAAACACATGCAAATCAGCAAGGATGCAAAGATCTAAATATTTGAGTGACGCTAAATTTGACTACATTGAAGCTGAGGACTAGCAATGGGACATCCCTTTAACATGAATTACCATCTCTTATCAAACCATGATTTAAGTTTAATGGGCTTAGAATGCCAGTTAGATAATAGTTCCAGTTGGAAGTTATCAACTCATTATTGTTATAAGCAGAAGTGTTCAATTAGTCTAATGAAGATGGCTGGGTCAAAATCCTGGAATTGCCTCTTTAAGGGCTTTGTGAGTCAAACTACAACACATTGCGGATGATACAAAGATTGGTGGAGTTACAGGTATTGAGGAGGATTGTCAGAGGATACAGCAGGATATAGAAATCAGTTAGAGCCATGGGCTGACAAATGACAGATGGAGTTTAATCCAGACAAATGTGGGATGATGCATTTTGGAAGGTCAAGTACAGGTGGAAGTTATACAGTGAATGGCAGAACCCTTAGGAGTATTAACATGTAGAGAAATCTGGATGTACAGTTCAGCAGATCGCTGAAGGTGGCAGCGCGGTAGATAAGGTAGTAAAAAAGGTTTATGGCATGCTTACCTTCATTGGAAGGGGCATTGAGTGTAATGATGTTATTCAATAGCTTTATAGAACTTTAGTTAGGCTACACTTGGAAAGTGTACAGTCCTGGTCACCACACTACCAGAAGGATGTGGATGCTTTGGAGAGGGTACAGAAAATATTTACCAGGATGTTGCCTGGTGTGGGAGATTGTAGCTATGAGGAAAGGTTGGATAGGCTGGATTTATTTTCACTGGAATGCAGGAGGTTGTTAGAAGTTTATAAGATTGTGACTCAAATGGATAGCGTGAAAAGTATAAGATTTCTTTCACAGGATGGAGGGATCAATTACTAGGGGACACAGGTTCAAGGTGCGAGGGTGGATGTTTAAAGGAGATGTGCGTGGCAAGTTTTTCACACAAAGGGTGGTGAGTGCCTGGAATGTGCTGCCAGAGGAGGAGGTGGAAGCACACACAGTAGCAGCATTCAAGAAGCACCTGAACGAATACATGCTTTTGTTTTTCCTTTATTCATTAATGGGATGAGGGTGTTGCTGGCTACACATCACTTTAAATCTCGTTTCTCTCTTTCTTATTGCTGTTTCAGTGGGACCAGCTTCTCCCCATCTACTGTGGCCAGGCCATCCATGATTTTGGAAATCTCTATCAAACCTGCTTTCCAAGGAGAGCACTCCCAACTTTTTCAAGCTATCCTCAGAATTGAATTTCTACATTTCAGGAACCATTCTAGTAAATTGCTTCTGTACTCTCTCCGATGAGTTTCAGCCTTTCCTATAATGTAGCACACAAAACTGTACACAATTCTCCAGCTGAAGTTTAACAAGTGTCTTGCGTCAATAAATGTGGAGCTAAAAAAGCATAGCTGGTCAGACAGCATCCAAGGAACAGGAAAGTCAATGTTTCGGGTCAAACCCCTTCGTCAGGACTGGGGAGGGAGGGAGGAAGGGAGAGGGGAGTCCAAAAATAAAGAGTGGGAGTGAGACGGGACTAGGGGGGTTGGGGGGAGGGTGGTAGGTGAGATAGGATTTATTGTGGTTGGTCAGTGGGAAGGGTGGAGCGGATAGGGAAGTCAGAAGATGGACAGGTTGAGGAAGGAGAGATTTTGAGGCTGGTGAACCCAATATTCAGGCCATTGAGCTGTAAGCTCCCAAGGTGAAACATGAGGTGTTGTTCCTCCAGTTTACATTTGGCTTCACTCTGACAGTGGAGGAGGCCAAGGATGGACATGTCTGTAACAATTGTCTTGTACTGCTTCAACATCACCTCCATGCCCTTGTACTCTATGTCCCTACAAATAAAGCCAAGGACACTATATGCTTTATTAACTGTTCCCTCCCCCTGTCTTGCCACCTCCAGTGAGCTGTGTACATGTACCCCCAGCTGCCTTTTAAAATTGCACCCCATTTAAAATTGTACCCCCTACTTTATGTTGTCTTTCAATGTTCTTCTGACCAAACTGCATTGCCTAACACTCTCTGCATTGAACCTCATCTTTCACCTCTCTGCCCACTCCACCAACTTGTCAATGTCCTGTTGGAGTTCCACATGGCCCTCCTCATAATCTACATTTCTTCCAAGTTTTGTAAATTTTGAAGTTATCTCTCACACACTAAGATCCAGATTATTAAAATACATCAGGAGAAGCAAGGGTCCCATTACCAAGCCCCAGGCATCTCTACCACAAAACTTCCTGCAGCCTGAAAAATGTTCATTGAATTGAATTGTATGGAATTGAATTGTATTGAGTTGAACTGAGTTATATTGAATTGTATTGAATGGAGTTGAATTGTATGGAATTGAATTGTATTGAGTTGAATTGAGTTATATTGAATTGAGTTGAATTGAATTGTGTTGAATTGAGTTGAACTGAGTTGAACTGAGTTATATTGAATTGTATGGAATTGAATTGTATTGAATTGTATTGAATTGAGTTGAATTGAATTGAGTTGAATTGAATTGAGTTGAATTGAGTTATCTTTATTGTCATGAGTACTCAAATGAATACAATGAAAACTTTATAAGTCACCACTTACAGTTACACTCACAATCCTTAGTGACAGAATAGAGAAATGAAGCAGAAAAAGTTACATTACAGCTATACACAGTATAAACATAGGTCAGAAAAACAAGAAGCAAAGTCAAAAAGACAAATTTGGCAGTCTCTCTCCAAAGGCTCTCCACAGCCGACCAGCACAAGGCCCTTTGACTCCTGGCTGCTGCGATGCTCCACACTGGGCTGCTGGTCATTGGCATCCCTACTCTTGAATTGCTGGAGTCTCCACTGACTGCCACACCAGGGCCAGGTGTCCAAGGCCTAGAGAAGGGAGGGGGGAGGGAGAAAAAGAAGAAAAAAAATGGGCAGAGCAGAAGAGTTTTGGCTGGAGTATCCTACTCTGCTGCCATCTGTTTCCAGCCAAATTTTGCATCCATGTTTCCACTGCCCCTTTTATGCAATGAGCTACAACTTTCCTCACAAAAGGTTACTCTGACACATTGTACCAAATACCTCACACAGATGGGGAACAGAAACATTTTGACGTGAATCTGTTTTTTCTTTTAACCCTTTGCCAGAAAATCTTGAGATTGTAATTTCGTAACAGAAAGCACCATGCAAATCAACAGGGAAGCTGCGATATTGGTGCGAGACACAAGTTGCTCTGCCTGATTCTGCTAAATTGGTTTTGTTATTTACACTGCAGCTTTTTCCTCTGAGGTGGTTCCAGGTTTTCACTTTCCTTTCTATTCCTGTGCTGTGGAACATATTGAGCTGCAACTGCGATTTTTACCATGGGTCGGTATTTTGCTGATGCACACAATCACGTGACAAATCCCAAAAGGCACAGGGAGGGGCCAGAATGTAAAGAATGTCCCCCCAGACTGTGATGACTAATTTAATCACACGGCCACTTCTGCTTTCTCAGTAACAGAACTGTAGGCTGAGGCTAGCCGAGGCAGCTTTCTCATCAGCATTTGGCGAGATCTCTTTTTGGGAGTTGGCTTATCAGTTGGCCGGTCCCGATATGGAAGCCATACCGATCCTTGTCCATCACTTCCTGGCAGTCTTTCACCTCAGCTCCAGCATGGCTGATATCTCCTGCATGGACGAGGCTGGCCACCCAGTGGACTGGTAAGTATGAACGAGCTGTGCTGCTGGGTGCTGAATGAAGTTGAGTTCCAGTGACACCAATTGGCCAGGCAGCCCCAGCCAATATAAACAAGACCCCGTTCCACACTGGGTGAGAATGGGTTTTCATTTAAAGGTTGCCTTTCACAAACTCAGATCCTCACAGAGCACTTTACAAACAGTGAAGTGTGGCAGACTCTCATAACACATGAAAGCTGAGAGCCAAGAATGATCTCACTGTGATATCAATTGAGGAACAAATTCTAGAGAGAACTTCACTATAATGCTGCGGGACCATTTAACATCTATCTGATAGACAGCATCTCCTACAACACAGCACTCCCTCAGTATTGTCCCAGAGGGCCAATTTTAGTTGAAGGATTACTAGTGGCTCAGTCACCAATTACAATTTCCCTCCTCTTCTCCCAAGTGTTGTCCCTGGGTCTTTTACATCAACCTGAAGGTAGATAGAACCTCCATTTAACACCTGGTCTGAAAGATAGCATATTCTACTATGTCTCCCCAGTACGACACTGAAGATTCAGCACAAATAAAGTAGCCAAGCTTGACTGAGCCATACAACTAAGAGGCAAATATTCTCCAAACTGGACCACTGAACGTGCCATCATTTAAAGAGATCATGGGTAGGCTGATGTGGAGTTTAAAATTAATGTCACCCTAATTCATAAGCTGAACTTACACAAACTCGCAGGACCTCATTTCTCTTTTCTTTAAAATTCATTCAGAAGGGATGGGTGTCACTGGGTGGATCAGACTGTAGTCCATTTAATTTAGGTTGACCCACAATAAGGGAGGGAATTCCAGGATTTCGATCCAGCAACATATTTCCAGGTCAGGATGGTGAGTGGCTTGGAGGGAAACTTGGAGGTGGTGGTGTTCTCATGTATCTGCTGCCCTTGTTCTTCTAGATTTGAAGGTGCTGTCTGAGGATCTTTGGTGAGTTTCTGCAGTGTACCTTGTAGATAGTACACACTGCTGCTGCTGGGCGTTGGTGGTGGAGGGAGTGGATGTTGAAGGTGTTGGATGGGATTCCAATAAAGGGAGCTGCTTTCTCTTGGGTTGTTTTGAGTGCTAATGGAGCTGCACTCATCCAGGCAAGTGGAGAGTATTCCATCACACTCCTGACTTATCAGAACATACGAACGAGAGTAGGCCATTCAGGCCCTTGAACCTGTTCAATTGGCTGATCTCTGGTCTAACTCCATTTACCTGCGTTTGGACCATATCCCTTTGTACTTCTGCTTCATAAAAAGGCTAAGTAAGATTTAAAAATGAATAACTGATCCTGCATCATCTACTGTTTGTGGAAGAGAATTCCAAGTTTCTGCCACCCTTTGAGTGTCGAAGTGCTTCCTAACATCTTTCCTGAATGGGCTGACCCTCATTCTCAGACTATGCTCTAGAACTTCCAAGAAGAAGAAATAGCTTACATTCATCCACCCTGTTGTTTCCTGTTAATATATGCAGGGGCAGGTGATGGCCTGTTAATCCTGAGAGCCCAGTAACATTTGGGGAACCTGGGTTCGAATCCTGCTGTTGCAGATGGTGACTTTTGAATTCAATTAAAAATCTGGAATGAAGGGTCCAGTCAAAGACTGTGGAAACCATTGCCAATTGTCAGGCAAAGAAACCCATCTGGTTCACCAATGTCCTTCAGAAAAGGAAACTGCCATCCTTACCTATATGTGACTCCAGACCCACAGCAATGTGGTTGACTCGTAATTCCCTCTGGACAAAAATACTAGCCGAGCCAGTGACATCCTCATTCTGTGAATGAATAAAATAATTTTGTAGGCTTCAATCAGATGACCTTCCGAATTTTAGAGAAAACAGGCTTAGTTTATAAAATCGCTCCTCATAACCAACTCTGGAAGCCCTGGTATTATTCTTATCAACCTACATTTTACTCCCTCCAAGGCCAAGCTATCCTTTCTAAGGTGTGGTGCCCAGTATGCCAAGTGGAGTCTAATAAGGGTTTTGTACAACTGCAGCATAACATCTGCATTCCTATACTCCAGGCCTCTAAATATAAAGGCCATCAGGCCATTAGCTTCCTTGATTATTTTCTGCACCTGTTTGTGCTATTTTGAAGATCTCTGCACCTGAGGACGTCGGTGAGGCCACTTTTGGAATATTACATTCAATTCTGGTCACTCTGCTATAGGAAAGCTGTTGTGAAGCTTGAAATGGTGCAGAAAAGACTTACAAGGGTGTCACCAAGGTTGGAGGGTTTGAGCTAGAGGGAGAGGCTGAATAGGCTGGGGCTATTTTCCCTGGAGCATCTGAGGCTGAGTGGTTTATAAAGTCATGAGGGGTATGCATAGGATGAATAGACAAGGTCTTTTCCTGGGGATAGGAAAGTCCAAAACTAGTGGGCATAGCTTTAAGGTGAGAGGGGAAAGATTTAGGGGAAAGGGGATCTGAGGGGCAACTTTTCAGGCAGAGGGTGGTGCATGTTCAGAATCAGCTGCCAGATGAAGTGGTGGAGACTTGTACAATAAAACATTTAAAAGGCTTCTGTATGGGTGCATGCATAGGAAGGGTTTAGAGGGATATGGGTCAAATGCTGGCAACTGGGATTAGATTAATTTAGGATATTTGTCCGGCATAGACAAGTTAGATCGAAAGATCTGTTTCCATGCTGTACAGCTTTATGACTCTACGTCTCTTGGGACAACCACTATATTTAACTTCATACCATCTAGAATGTCCCCTGATCTAACTGTTTCTGGTCCAAGATGGATAACCTCACACTTGCTTCCATTAAACTCAATTTTTCGCAGTTTTATCCATTTCCTCTATCAATACCCCTATGCAATTTTATGCTATCATCTACACTATCCACATTGCCACCTAACTTTGTCCCATCAGCAAGTTTGGATATCTGATTCTCTATGGCATTGTCCAAGTTGTTAGTAAGTAATGTGAACAACTGAGGCCCTGGCACAGATCCTTGAGGGTAAGTATTGGTCTCATCCTGCCATTTTGGCTACCTTCCCATTATCCCTACTTTCTGCCACCTACCACTCAACTGATTCCCCAGCGATGCCAATAATTGTGCATTGTGGGCAGGCTTTAGGGAGTCAGGAGATGAGATATTTGCTGTAGGATTCATAGCCTCTGACTTGATCTTGTAGCCACTGAACTGATATGGCTGTCCAGCTCAGTTTCTGGTCATGGTAAACATGAGGTTGGACCCTGGTCTAATCATGCTGCTGCTGGATACGATGGTTAGGTGCTGAAGCCGAATAAGTGAATTAGGAAAAAATTTGATCTATAACATTAACTTCCCTTCATATTTTCTACTTGGCTGGATGAGTGCAGCTCCAGTAACACTCAAAACCACTTACTTCATATTCACTAAAATTCATTCAGATTTTTGTGGCATTAATCGATGGGTTATATAAGTAGACTTTGTGGCTGATGTAATTGATCCATCTTCACTTATTTAGATTCACTTTTAAAAGTTCAAAGCATTGAAGAACTGACTAATGTTATGATCTATGCCTGGTTGGTTTCGTCTAATTTTTGAAAGAGTTACTGATGAATGAACAGGTACATGTAAAGGAGGCGAGATCTGAGCACCCATCTTTATTTTTCTGCTCCCCACTGGTTAGTCTAAAAAAACTTAATTTAAAAATAATTCCTCCCTCCGTGAATACCTTGCTCCCAGACCCAAGTGAATTTATGTTTTTAAAGGAGGCTATTTAACTGGGGTTTCTTGAATTAAAACAGTGAATTTATTTATTACTAAACTGAGAAGTGATATTAACACAATAGAAATCCACAAAGATTATAAATAAGAAATGAGTGTTTGTGATATACGTAAATGATCTGGAGGAAGGTATAGATGGTCTGATTAACAAGTTTGGAGATGACACTAAGATTGGTGGAGTAGCTGATAGTGAAAGGGACTGCCAGAGAATGCAACAGAATATAGATAGATTGGAGAGCTGGGCAGAGAAATGGCAGATGGAGTTCAATACAGGCAAATGCGAGGTGCCCAGAAAAACCTGGGTGTTCAGGACCAATTTACCCTGAAGGTGGCAAAGAAGGTCAATAGAGTGGTCAAGAATGCATATGGCATGCTTTCCTTCATTGGGCGGGGTATTGAGTACAAGACTTGGCAGGTCATGTTAAAGTTGTATAGGACTTTGGTTCGGCCACATTTGGAGTACTGTGTACAGTTCTGGTCGCCACATTACCAAAAGGATGTGGATGCTTTGGAGAGGGTGCAGAGGAGGTTCACCAGGATGCTGCCTGGTATGGAGGGTGCTAGCTATGAAGAGAGGTTGAGTAGATTAGGATTATTTTCATTAGAAAGACGGAGATTGAGGGGGGACCTGATTGAGGTCTACAGAATCATGAGGGGTATAGACAGGGTGGATAGCAAAAAGCTTTTTCCCAGAGTGGGGGACTCAATTACTAGGGGTCATGAGTTCAAAGTGAGAGGAGGAAAGTTTAAGGGAGATAAGTGTGGAATTTTCTTTACACAGAGGGTGGTGGGTGCCTGGAACGCGTTGCCAGCGGAGGTGGCAGAAGCGGGCACAATAGCATCATTCAAGATGTATCTGGACAGATACATGAATGGGCAGGGAGCAGAGAGATACAGATCCTTGGAAAATAGGTGACAGGTTTAGATAGAGGATCTGGATCGGTACAGGCTTGGAGGGCCGAAGGGTCTGTTCCTGTGCTGTAATTTTCTTTGTTCTTTGTTCTTTCAGTGCAAAAAGATAAAAGGAAACAAATCAGGAGCAGTCTTTTAACCAAACAACAAAGAACAAAGAACAGTTCAGCACAGGAACGGGCCCTTTGGCCAACACACTCTGCCCTTCTATTGTAAAATTTAATTATTCTTGAATTGCTCTTGAAAAGCCGTGAGTTGAAAGTAGTGATTGTTGCAACAGCAGCATTGTCAGTTGAACAATTGATTTAGTAATTCTTGGCTTTTTAAGTGAATCAAAACTCTATTGTCCTGTTTCCTTTTAACAGTGAGTGTGCGAATTCTTCTGTTGTGCTGTTCTCTTTTAACTGGCTTGCTGTATAGTTGACTTCCAGAGTTGCAGAGTTGTTCTCCGAGCTGCGATCCCCACAGCACACTAGGGCACCCACCCACGAATACATACAGATTGTGTTGCAGTCAATTTTCAACCATTTCCTGGTGTTTTCCTAAAAGGTCAAAGCGTACAAATCCAGCAAACATGCTGCTGAGAGGGTAGACAGCCTCCGCATTTTCTCTAACAATTATAGTTTGCCCTGTGTTTGAAATTTACCTTGGCACTCCATGGGTACAACATTCCATGGTCCCACACAGAACTTCATCACACAATTACTGAATTTACATCTGCAGTCATTTTTGTTTCTAACTATAGCAGATTTATCTTTTAGAAAAGCACATTTTGGGATTAGAAGTTAGCAATCACCATGGTATTTTGGGGCTCTGATCTTCATTTTGACAGTATTTGTTTCATCTTCTCTGTGAAGTCGTTCGCTGTAGATAATATCCTCTGGCCATGTAATGCAGTGTTAAATATCAATGATCAGACAAGAGCTTTTGCCTGGGTCAGAGGTGCTCCTGTTGTTGTATGAAAGAATTAACTGATATCACACAATAAACTCTGTCGTCAGGATATAAGGAGCAGACCCTGGAAAGAGTTAACTAGAATTAGAATTCCTGCAATGTGGAAGCAGGCCATTCAGCCCATCAGGTTCACACCCATCTTCTGAAGAATGACCTACCCCGGCCCAACCCCTCACCCCTATCCCTGTAACACCACATTACTCACAGCTAATCCACCTAGCCTGCACATCCCGAGACACTATGGAGAAATACCTAACCTACAGATGTTTGAACTGTGCGAGAAAACTGGAAAACCCAGAGGGGACTCACGCAAACAAGGGGAGAACATGCAATCTCCACACTGACGGTCACCTGAGGGTGGAAGTGAACCCAGGTCTCTGGTGCAGTGAGGTAGAAGTATTAACCACTGAGCTACTGTGCTGACAATGCTTGACCAGCTCTCCAAGAGTTGTTAAAGCTGTGTGCTTGTTATCAATACTGCGTCAGGTTCCTTTCATAATTATAATGTGAATGTGCTTTTAAATTGAACCTGAAATTTTGCAAGAGACCATCATGTCAAGAGCAACTAGCTCTTGAATAATAAATGCTACACCCATTTATAAAACAACAAGATTGAGACTAGCTTATGCCAAAGATGTCATGTGGACATTAATCTCCATGTGAAATTTATATCTTAGTTTAATACCCACAATAAAGACTGGTGGTAGTCAATCTACCCAGATTAGCCCAAATGTTTTCAGCAGAAAACAACATATACAAAACCTAAATTAAAATAAAATACTCTGGATGCTGCAGACCTGAAATGAAAGCAGAAACTGCTGTGTAAACCAGCAGGTCTCTGGAGGGAGAAATTGAGTTAATATTTTGAGTCTGAAATGACTCAGAACAAATGAAATGTTAACTCTACTTCTCTCTCCACGGACCTGCTGAATTCCTCAAGCACTTCTTATTTTATATGTAAGACCTGCGTCTGAATCTGACACTTGGAGTTCCAAATCCCACTTCAGGACTTTGTAAGAAACTCATTCATGGTATGAGGGCATTGCTGACTACGTACAAGGCTCTGGGGAAAGGACAATGTAGTGGAACTTTCTGAATAACTCCAGCAGAGAGTCAGTATGGACACAACAGGCTGAGTGGCCTCTTCCTGTGCTGTTTAGAAGCTGTGACAAACAGTGTTTTTTCTGATGCGTTTCAACAGGTTCATATTAGCTGCAAAACCTTTCTGAACCTACCCCATTTGTTCCCAAAGGGGAAGACAGGAACCACACAAGATTGGAGCAAGCAGATGTACAGATTTGTTGCAGGATGCATATGTAGCTATCAATGATAATAGTTCAGAGATACTGGGAACTGCAGATGCTGGAGAATTCCAAGATAATAAAATGTGAGGCTGGATGAACACAGCAGGCCAAGCAGCATCTCAGGAGCACAAAAGCTGACGTTTTGTCAGAGACGGGGATGGGGAGACGGAACTGGAATAAATAGGGAGAGAGGGGGAGGCGGACCGAAGATGGAGAGTAAAGAAGATAGGTGGAGAGAGTGTAGGTGGGGAGGTAGGGAGGGGATAGGTCAGTCCAGGGAAGACGGACAGGTCAAGGAGGTGGGATGAGGTTAGTAGGTAGATGGGGGTGCGGCTTGGGGTGGGAGGAAGGGATGGGTGAGAGGAAGAACCAGTTAGGGAGGCAGAGACAGGTTGGACTGGTTTTGGGATGCAGTGGGTGGGGGGGAAGAGCTGGGCTGGTTGTGTGGTGCAGTGGGGGGAGGGGACGAACTGGGCTGGTTTAGGGATGCGGTAGGGGAAGGGGAGATTTTGAAACTGGTGAAGTCCACATTGATACGATTAGGCTGCAGGGTTCCCAGGCGGAATATGAGTTGCTGTTCCTGCAACCTTCGGGTGGCATCATTGTGGCAGTGCAGGAGGCCCATGATGGACATGTCATCTAGAGAATGGGAGGGGGAGTGGAAATGGTTTGCGACTGGGAGGTGCAGTTGTTTGTTGCAAACTGAGCGGAGGTGTTCTGCAAAGCGGTCTCCAAGCCTCCGCTTGGTTTCCCCAATGTAGAGGAAGCCGCACCGGGTACAGTGGATGCAGTATACCACATTGGCAGATGTGCAGGTGAACCTCTGCTTAATGTGGAATGTCATCTTGGGGCCTGCGATAGGGGTGAGGGAGGAGGTGTGGGGGCAAGTGTAGCATTTCCTGCGGTTGCAGGGGAAGGTGCCGGGTGTGGTGGGGTTGGAGGGCAGTGTGGAGCGAACAAGGGAGTCACGGAGAGAGTGGTCTCTCCGGAAAGCAGACAGGGGTGGGGATGGAAAAATGTCTTGGGTGGTGGGGTCGGATTGTGAATGGCGAAAGTGTCGGAGGATGATGCGTTGTATCCGGAGGTTGGTAGGGTCGTGTGTGAGAACGACGGGGATCCTCTTAGGGCGGTTGTGGCGGGGGCGGGGTGTGAGGGATGTGTTGCGGGAAATACGGGAGACGCGGTCGAAGGCGTTCTCGATCACTGTGGGGGGAAAGTTGCGGTCCTTGAAGAACTTGGACATCTGGGATGTGCGGGAGTGGAATGTCTTATCGTGGGAGCAGATGCGGCGGAGGCGGAGGAATTGGGAATAGGGGATGGAATTTTTGCAGGAGGGTGGGTGGGAGGAGGTGTATTCTAGGTAGCTGTGGGAGTCGGTGGGCTTGAAATGGACATCAGTTACAAGCTGGTTGCCTGAGATGGAGACTGAGAGGTCCAGGAAGGTGAGGGATGTGCTGGAGATGGCCCAGGTGAACTGAAGGTTGGGGTGGAAGGTGTTGGTGAAGTGGATGAACTCTTCAAGCTCCTCTGGGGAGCAAGAGGCGGCTTCAATACAGTCATCAATGCAGCGGAGGAAGAGATGGGGTTTGGGGCCTGTGTAGGTGCGGAAGAGGGACTGTTCCACGTAACCTACAAAGAGGCAGGCATAGCTGGGGCCCATGCGGGTGCCCATGGCCACCCCCTTAGTCTGTAGGAAGTGGGAGGAGTCAAAAGAGAAGTTGTTGAGTGTGAGGACGAGTTCAGCTAGGCGGATGAGGGTGTCGGTGGAGGGGGACTGGTCGGGCCTGCGGGACAGGAAGAAGCGGAGGGCCTTGAGGCCATCTGCATGCGGAATGCAGGTGTATAGGGACTGAACGTCCATGGTGAATATGAGGTGTTGGGGGCCAGGGAATTGGAAGTCCTGGAGGAGGTGGAGGGCGTGGGTGGTGTCACGGACATAGGTTGGGAGTTCCTGGACCAAAGGGGAGAAAATGGAGTCCAGATAGGTGGAGATGAGTTTGGTGGGGCAGGAGCAGGCTGAGACGATGGGTCGACCAGGGCAGGCAGGTTTGTGGATTTTGGGAAGGAGATAGAAACGGGCCGTGCGGGGTTCGGGAACAATGAGGTTGGAGGCTGTGGGTGGGAGGTCCCCTGAGGTGATGAGGTTGTGAATGGTGTTGGAGATGATGGTTTGGTGCTCGGGTGTGGGGTCATGATCGAGGGGGCGGTAGGAGGTGGTGTCGGAGAGTTGGCGTCTGGCCTCGGCGAATGATAATAGTTGGCCTGTTTTAATTGATCAGTTTAGAAGGGTGGGTGTGGCGCATGTGCTTGTGGGTTCATTTGTTGGGCAGAACGCAGGGCACACAAGTGGCTGGGGTGCCGAAGTATATACAGGAACAAGAACAGAAGTTACTGGAAAAGCTCAGCAGGTCTGGCAGTATTTGTGAAGTGAAATATCAGTGTTTAACATTTTGGGCCCAGTGAACCTTCCTCAGAACTCTTTTGGCCTCATCTGAACATGTGCGGAGGAACTGCGAGAAAGGGATGGAATCTTTACAGGAAGCAGGGTGTGAGGATGTATAGTCCTGGTAGCTGCGGGAGACAGTGGGTTTGTAATGGATATTAGTGGCCGGCCTGTCCCCAGAAATGGATACAGAGATATCAAGGAAGGGAGGGGAGAAGCCATTGATAGACCAGATGCTAGTGAGGGCAGGGTGGAAATTGGAAGCAAAATCAACGAACTTTTCCAATTCCGGATGAGAGAGGAAAGCAGCATTGATGATATCATCGATATATCAGAGAAAGATTTGTGGGTGGGGGCTGGAATGGGACTGGAACAAGGAATGTACCACGTACCCCATGAAGAGACAGGCATAACTGGGCCCATGCAGGTACCCACCACAACCCCTCTGACCTGAAGAAAATGAGAGGAATTAAAAGAGAAGATTTTGAGGGCGAGGGCGAGGACGAGCTTGGCCAAGCGGGGGTGGGTGGTGGTGGGTGGGGATGGTTCAGGTCTTTGATCCAGGAAGAAATGGAGAACCCTAAGACCCTCCTGGTGGGGAATGGACGTGTAAAGGGATGGCATGTCCATGGTAAAGAGGAAGCGGCTGGAACCAGTAAGCTGGAAGTTTTGAAAACGGTGTAAAGCGTCGGAGGAATAATGGGTGTGTGTGGGTAGGGACTGGGCCAGGGGACAGAAAACTGAGTCAAGGGAGGAAGAGATAAGTTCTGTGGGGCAGGAGCAGGCTGAAACAATGGGCCTGCCCAGACAGGCCTGGTTGTGGATTTTCGGAAGGAGGTAGAAGTGAGCTGTTTGGGGCTGGGGGACTATCAACTTGAAGGCAGTTGGGAGAGATCGCCAGATGAAATGAGATCAGTTACCGCAGTTGATACAAAGGTGTGAGGTCCCATGTTGGGATCATGGTCCAGAGGGAGGTAGGAGGAGCTATCTGAGAGCTGGCACTCAGTCTCTGCAATGTAGAGGTCAGCACACCAGACTAGAACAGCACCACCCTCACCGACAGGCTCAATAACAAAGTCAGGGTTAGATCTAAGCTCACACAGTGCAGTCAATTCGGAGGGAGATAGGTTGGTTCTGGTGAGGAGAGGACAGAGAAATGGAGGTGACTAATATCATATTGACAGTTCTCAATGAACAGATCGAGTGCAGGTAAAAGGCCAGAGGGAGGGGTCCAGATGGAGGGACAGTGTTAGAACTGGGCGAAGGGGTCTGTGGGACGGGGAGTGGACTCTTGTCCAAAGAAATGAGCACGGAGGTGAAGATGGCAGAAGAAGAGTTTGGCTTCATGTCGTGCCTGAAATTCATCAAGGTGGGGACGCAGAGAGATAAAGCTGAGGCCTTTGCTGAGTGCAGAACATTCAGCATCAGAGAGGGGAGGGTGAGGACGGATAGTGAATACCCGACAGGAGGTGGGGGGGTTGGGGGAGGGGATGGAGTCAGAGGGAAGGGGAGGGGAGGAAGGTTCCAGAAGGCCATAGGTATCTTTGAGTTGGCACATCTTGTGGGCCTTAATCCCTGAAAGGAAAAGAAAATGTTTCTTGTTAGCATGATAAATGAGCTGGAAGATGAAGTGGAACTGCGGAGTGGTGCAGCCCTGAGCCAGAGGGTTACGATGCTGTCGGAGAGAGAGGGTGAGAGTATGTATGTGACGCCGCATGGCACTGAGTGTGGAGCTCAGGATGCGGCGAGAGCAGTTGTCAGTGGAATGTTGAACATCACAGAGATAGCTGTGATCCTGGCAGGATTCAAAACACAAGGGATGAAATTTCAGTTGGAATCCACGTGGGGTGAGTCTGAGCCGGAGGCAGCCGCTGAGGAATGTGATATAGCTGTGGAAATAGGTTTTAGCAAATACCTGATCAAACACCAGGAAGTAACAGTGAGATTAATGTCGGTGGGCAAGAAGAAAGATTGGAACGGAAATCCCATCGGAGAGAGGAACAGAACTTCTTCGAGGTGGGCATGCCTAGAAGAGATGAGGTAGTAAGTTAAATACTAAATAAAAACCGAAAGAACTGCGGATGCTGTAAATCAGGAACAAAAACAGAAGTTGCTGGAAAAGCTCAGCAGGTCTGGCAGCATTTGTGAAGAGAAAAATCAGAATTAATGTTTCTGGTCCAGTGACCCTTTCTCAGAGCTGGTGCCAAAGTATTTACCTATGGCAACAATGTGAGTGGCTGGATAAGCAAATCCAAACTGCTGATGGTAAGACATGTCCTTCAACATTGTTACCTTGGCAACAGACGTCATTCTTTGTACCAAAGGTCAAGATTCATTGGAGTTGAATGAAATTATTTTCGAAAAGCTGTTAGGAGAATTGAACAAATACGTCACTTTTGATTTTGAAGGCAATCTATATAACCAGAGCCCCCCACCAGAGTTACTACACTGTCCCCCTCCAGAGTTACTACACTGTCCCCCTCCAGAGTTACTACACTGTCCCCCTTCAGAGTTACTACACTGTCCCCCTCCACAGTTACTGCACTGTTCCCCTTCAGAGTTACTACACTGTCCCCCTCCAGAGTTACTGCACTGTCCCCCTTCAGAGATACTGCACTGCCCCCCTCCACAGTTACTGCACTGTTCCCCTTCAGAGTTACTACACTGTCCCCCTCCAGAGTTACTACTCTGTCCCCCTCCAGAGTTACTGCACTGTCCCCTCCAGAGTTACTACACTGTCCCCCTCCAGAGTTACTACACTGTCCCCCTTCAGAGTTACTGCACTGTTCCCCTCCAGAGTTACTGCACTGTTCCCCTCCAGAGTTACTGCACTGTCCCCCTCCAGAGTTACTACACTGTCCCCCTTCAGAGTTACTGCACGGTTCCCCTTCAGAGTTACTGCACTGTCCCCCTCCAGAGTTACTACACTGTCCCCCTTCAGAGTTACTACACTGTCCCCCTCCAGAGTTACTACACTGTCCCCCTCCACAGTTACTGCACTGTTCCCCTCCAGAGTTACTGCACTGTCCCCTCCAGAGTTACTACACTGTCCCCCTTCAGAGTTACTGCACTGTTCCCCTCCAGAGTTACTGCACTGTTCCCCTCCAGAGTTACTGCACTGTCCCCCTCCAGAGTTACTACACTGTCCCCCTTCAGAGTTACTGCACGGTTCCCCTTCAGAGTTACTGCACTGTCCCCCTCCAGAGTTACTACACTGTCCCCCTTCAGAGTTACTACACTGTCCCCCTCCAGAGTTACTACACTGTCCCCCTCCAGAGTTACTGCACTGTCCCCTCCAGAGTTACTACACTGTCCCCCTCCAGAGTTACTACACAGTCCCCCTCCAGAGTTACTACACTGTCCCCCTTCAGAGTTACTACACTGTCCCCCTCCACAGTTACTGCACTGTTCCCCTTCAGAGTTACTACACTGTCCCCCTCCAGAGTTACTACACTGTCCCCCTCCAGAGTTACTGCACTGTCCCCTCCAGAGTTACTACACTGTCCCCCTCCAGAGTTACTACACTGTCCCCCTTCTGAGTTACTGCACTGTTCCCCTCCAGAGTTACTGCACTGTTCCCCTCCAGAGTTACTGCACTGTCCCCCTCCAGAGTTACTACACTGTCCCCCTTCAGAGTTACTGCACTGTCCCCCTCCAGAGTTACTACACTGTCCCCCTCCAGAGTTACTGCACTGTCCCCCTTCAGAGTTACTACACTGTCCCCCTCCAGAGTTACTGCACTGTCCCCCTTCAGAGATACTGCACTGTCCCCCTCCAGAGTTACTGCACTGTCCCCCTTCAGAGATACTGCACTGTCCCCCTTCAGAGTTACTACACTGTCCCCCTTCAGAGCTACTATACTGTCCCCCTCCACAGTTACTGCACTGTCCCCCTCCAGAGTTACTACACTGTCCCCCTTCAGAGTTACTACACTGTCCCCCTCCACAGTTACTGCACTGTTCCCCTCCAGAGTTACTACACTGTCCCCCTCCAGAGTTACTGCACTGTCCCCCTCCAGAGTTACTGCACTGTTCCCCTCCAGAGTTACTGCACTGTCCCCCTTCAGAGTTACTACACTGTCCCCCTCCACAGTTACTGCACTGTCCCCTCCAGAGTTACTACACTGTCCCCCTTCAGAGTTACTACACTGTCCCCCTCCACAGTTACTGCACTGTTCCCCTCCAGAGTTACTACACTGTCCCCCTCCAGAGTTACTGCACTGTTCCCCTCCAGAGTCACTGCACTGTCCCCCTCCAGAGTTACTGCACTGTCCCCTTCCAGAGTTACTGCACTGTCCCCCTCCAGAGTTACTACACTGTCCCCCTCCAGAGTTACTGCACTGTCCCCCTCCAGAGTTACTGCACTGTCCCCCTCCAGAGTTACTGCACTGTCCCCCTCCAGAGTTACTACACTGTCCCCCTTCAGAGTTACTGCACTGTCCCCCTCCAGAGTTACTACACTGTCCCCCTCCAGAGTTACTGCACTGTTCCCCTCCAGAGTTACTGCACTGTCCCCCTCCAGAGTTACTGCACTATCCCCTTCCAGAGTTACTGCACTGTCCCCCTCCAGAGTTACTACACTGTCCCCCTCCAGAGTTACTGCACTGTCCCCCTCCAGAGTTACTGCACTGTCCCCCTCCAGAGTTACTGCACTGTCCCCCTCCAGAGTTACTGCACTGTCCCCTTCCAGAGTTGCTGCACTGTCCCCCTCCAGAGTTACTACACTGTCCCCATCCAGAGTTACTGCACTGTCCCCCTCCAGAGTTACTGCACTGTCCGCTTCCAGAGTTACTGCACTGTCCCCCTCCAGAGTTACTACACTGTCCCCCTCCAGAGTTACTGCACTGTCCCCCTCCAGAGTTACTGCACTGTCCCCCTCCAGAGTTACTACACTGTCCCCCTTCAGAGTTACTACACTGTCCCCCTCCAGAGTTACTGCACTGTCCCCCTCCAGAGTTACTGCACTGTCCCCCTCCAGAGTTACTACACTGTCCCCCTTCAGAGTTACTACACTGTCCCCCTCCAGAGTTACTGCACTGTCCCCCTCCAGAGTTACTGCACTGTTCCCCTTCAGAGTTACTGCACTGGTCCCCTCCATAGTTACAGCACTGTCCCCTTCCAGAGTTACTGCACTGTCCCCCTCCAGAGTTACTGCACTGTTCCCCTCCAGAGTTACTGCACTGTTCCCCTTCAGAGTTACTGCACTGGTCCCTTCCAGAGTTACTACACTGTCCCCCTCCAGAGTTACTGCACTGTCCCCCTCCAGAGTTACTACACTGTCCCTCTCCAGAGTTACTGCACTGTCCCCCTTCAGAGTTACTACACTGTCCCCCTCCAGAGTTACTGCACTGTCCCCCTTCAGAGATACTGCACTGTCCTCCTCCAGAGTTACTGCACTGTCCCCCTACAGAGATACTGCACTGTCCCCCTTCAGAGTTACTACACTGTCCCCCTTCAGAGCTACTATACTGTCCCCCTCCACAGTTACTGCACTGTCCCCCTCCAGAGTTACTACACTGTCCCCCTTCAGAGTTACTACACTGTCCCCCTCCACAGTTACTGCACTGTTCCCCTTCAGAGTTACTACACTGTCCCCCTCCAGAGTTACTGCACTGTCCCCCTTCAGAGATACTGCACTGCCCCCCTCCACAGTTACTGCACTGTTCCCCTTCAGAGTTACTACACTGTCCCCCTCCAGAGTTACTACTCTGTCCCCCTCCAGAGTTACTGCACTGTCCCCTCCAGAGTTACTACACTGTCCCCCTCCAGAGTTACTACACTGTCCCCCTTCAGAGTTTCTGCACTGTTCCCCTCCAGAGTTACTGCACTGTTCCCCTCCAGAGTTACTGCACTGTCCCCCTCCAGAGTTACTACACTGTCCCCCTTCAGAGTTACTGCACGGTTCCCCTTCAGAGTTACTGCACTGTCCCCCTCCAGAGTTACTACACTGTCCCCCTTCAGAGTTACTACACTGTCCCCCTCCAGAGTTACTACACTGTCCCCCTCCACAGTTACTGCACTGTTCCCCTCCAGAGTTACTGCACTGTCCCCTCCAGAGTTACTACACTGTCCCCCTTCAGAGTTACTGCACTGTTCCCCTCCAGAGTTACTGCACTGTTCCCCTCCAGAGTTACTGCACTGTCCCCCTCCAGAGTTACTACACTGTCCCCCTTCAGAGTTACTGCACGGTTCCCCTTCAGAGTTACTGCACTGTCCCCCTCCAGAGTTACTACACTGTCCCCCTTCAGAGTTACTACACTGTCCCCCTCCAGAGTTACTACACTGTCCCCCTCCAGAGTTACTGCACTGTCCCCTCCAGAGTTACTACACTGTCCCCCTCCAGAGTTACTACACAGTCCCCCTCCAGAGTTACTACACTGTCCCCCTTCAGAGTTACTACACTGTCCCCCTCCACAGTTACTGCACTGTTCCCCTTCAGAGTTACTACACTGTCCCCCTCCAGAGTTACTACACTGTCCCCCTCCAGAGTTACTGCACTGTCCCCTCCAGAGTTACTACACTGTCCCCCTCCAGAGTTACTACACTGTCCCCCTTCTGAGTTACTGCACTGTTCCCCTCCAGAGTTACTGCACTGTTCCCCTCCAGAGTTACTGCACTGTCCCCCTCCAGAGTTACTACACTGTCCCCCTTCAGAGTTACTGCACTGTCCCCCTCCAGAGTTACTACACTGTCCCCCTCCAGAGTTACTGCACTGTCCCCCTTCAGAGTTACTACACTGTCCCCCTCCAGAGTTACTGCAATGTCCCCCTTCAGAGATACTGCACTGTCCCCCTCCAGAGTTACTGCACTGTCCCCCTTCAGAGATACTGCACTGTCCCCCTTCAGAGTTACTACACTGTCCCCCTTCAGAGCTACTATACTGTCCCCCTCCACAGTTACTGCACTGTCCCCCTCCAGAGTTACTACACTGTCCCCCTTCAGAGTTACTACACTGTCCCCCTCCACAGTTACTGCACTGTTCCCCTCCAGAGTTACTACACTGTCCCCCTCCAGAGTTACTGCACTGTCCCCCTCCAGAGTTACTGCACTGTTCCCCTCCAGAGTTACTGCACTGTCCCCCTTCAGAGTTACTACACTGTCCCCCTCCACAGTTACTGCACTGTCCCCTCCAGAGTTACTACACTGTCCCCCTTCAGAGTTACTACACTGTCCCCCTCCACAGTTACTGCACTGTTCCCCTCCAGAGTTACTACACTGTCCCCCTCCAGAGTTACTGCACTGTTCTCCTCCAGAGTCACTGCACTGTCCCCCTCCAGAGTTACTGCACTGTCCCCTTCCAGAGTTACTGCACTGTCCCCCTCCAGAGTTACTACACTGTCCCCCTCCAGAGTTACTGCACTGTCCCCCTCCAGAGTTACTGCACTGTCCCCCTCCAGAGTTACTACACTGTCCCCCTCCAGAGTTACTGCACTGTCCCCCTCCAGAGTTACTGCACTGTCCCCCTCCAGAGTTACTGCACTGTCCCCCTTCAGAGTTACTGCACTGTCCCCCTCCAGAGTTACTACACTGTCCCCCTCCAGAGTTACTGCACTGTTCCCCTCCAGAGTTACTGCACTGTCCCCCTCCAGAGTTACTGCACTATCCCCTTCCAGAGTTACTGCACTGTCCCCCTCCAGAGTTACTACACTGTCCCCCTCCAGAGTTACTGCACTGTCCCCCTCCAGAGTTACTGCACTGTCCCCCTCCAGAGTTACTGCACTGTCCCCCTCCAGAGTTACTGCACTGTCCCCTTCCAGAGTTGCTGCACTGTCCCCCTCCAGAGTTACTACACTGTCCCCCTCCAGAGTTACTGCACTGTCCCCCTCCAGAGTTACTGCACTGTCCCCCTCCAGAGTTACTGCACTGTCCCCCTCCAGAGTTACTGCACTGTCCCCTTCCAGAGTTGCTGCACTGTCCCCCTCCAGAGTTACTACACTGTCCCCATCCAGAGTTACTGCACTGTCCCCCTCCAGAGTTACTGCACTGTCCCCTTCCAGAGTTACTGCACTGTCCCCCTCCAGAGTTACTACACTGTCCCCCTCCAGAGTTACTGCACTGTCCCCCTCCAGAGTTACTGCACTGTCCCCCTCCAGAGTTACTACACTGTCCCCCTTCAGAGTTACTACACTGTCCCCCTCCAGAGTTACTGCACTGTCCCCCTCCAGAGTTACTACACTGTCCCCCTTCAGAGTTACTGCACTGTCCCCCTCCAGAGTTACTACACTGTCCCCTTCCAGAGTTACTGCACTGTCCCCCTCCAGAGTTACTGCACTGTCCCCTTCCAGAGTTACTACACTGTCCCCCTCCAGAGTTACTGCACTGTCCCCCTCCAGAGTTACTGCACTGTTCCCCTTCAGAGTTACTGCACTGGTCCCCTCCATAGTTACAGCACTGTCCCCTTCCAGAGTTACTGCACTGTCCCCCTCCAGAGTTACTGCACTGTCCCCCTCCAGAGTTACTGCACTGTTCCCCTTCAGAGTTACTGCACTGGTCCCCTCCAGAGTTACTACACTGTCCCCCTCCAGAGTTACTGCACTGTCCCCCTCCAGAGTTACTACACTGTCCCTCTCCAGAGTTACTGCACTGTCCCCCTTCAGAGTTACTACACTGTCCCCCTCCAGAGTTACTGCACTGTCCCCCTTCAGAGATACTGCACTGTCCTCCTCCAGAGTTACTGCACTGTCCCCCTTCAGAGATACTGCACTGTCCCCCTTCAGAGTTACTACACTGTCCCCCTTCAGAGCTACTATACTGTCCCCCTCCACAGTTACTGCACTGTCCCCCTCCAGAGTTACTACACTGTCCCCCTTCAGAGTTACTACACTGTCCCCCTCCACAGTTACTGCACTGTTCCCCTTCAGACTTACTACACTGTCCCCCTCCAGAGTTACTGCACTGTCCCCCTTCAGAGATACTGCACTGCCCCCCTCCACAGTTACTGCACTGTTCCCCTTCAGAGTTACTACACTGTCCCCCTCCAGAGTTACTACTCTGTCCCCCTCCAGAGTTACTGCACTGTCCCCTCCAGAGTTACTACACTGTCCCCCTCCAGAGTTACTACACTGTCCCCCTTCAGAGTTACTGCACTGTTCCCCTCCAGAGTTACTGCACTGTTCCCCTCCAGAGTTACTGCACTGTCCCCCTCCAGAGTTACTACACTGTCCCCCTTCAGAGTTACTGCACGGTTCCCCTTCAGAGTTACTGCACTGTCCCCCTCCAGAGTTACTACACTGTCCCCCTTCAGAGTTACTACACTGTCCCCCTCCAGAGTTACTACACTGTCCCCCTCCACAGTTACTGCACTGTTCCCCTCCAGAGTTACTGCACTGTCCCCTCCAGAGTTACTACACTGTCCCCCTTCAGAGTTACTGCACTGTTCCCCTCCAGAGTTACTGCACTGTTCCCCTCCAGAGTTACTGCACTGTCCCCCTCCAGAGTTACTACACTGTCCCCCTTCAGAGATACTGCACGGTTCCCCTTCAGAGTTACTGCACTGTCCCCCTCCAGAGTTACTACACTGTCCCCCTTCAGAGTTACTACACTGTCCCCCTCCAGAGTTACTACACTGTCCCCCTCCAGAGTTACTGCACTGTCCCCTCCAGAGTTACTACACTGTCCCCCTCCAGAGTTACTACACAGTCCCCCTCCAGAGTTACTACACTGTCCCCCTTCAGAGTTACAACACTGTCCCCCTCCACAGTTACTGCACTGTTCCCCTTCAGAGTTACTACACTGTCCCCCTCCAGAGTTACTACACTGTCCCCCTCCAGAGTTACTGCACTGTTCCCCTCCAGAGTTACTGCACTGTCCCCCTCCAGAGTTACTACACTGTCCCCCTTCAGAGTTACTGCACTGTCCCCCTCCAGAGTTACTACACTGTCCCCCTCCAGAGTTACTGCACTGTCCCCCTTCAGAGTTACTACACTGTCCCCCTCCAGAGTTACTGCACTGTCCCCCTTCAGAGATACTGCACTGTCCCCCTCCAGAGTTACTGCACTGTCCCCCTTCAGAGATACTGCACTGTCCCCCTTCAGAGTTACTACACTGTCCCCCTTCAGAGCTACTATACTGTCCCCCTCCACAGTTACTGCACTGTCCCCCTCCAGAGTTACTACACTGTCCCCCTTCAGAGTTACTACACTGTCCCCCTCCACAGTTACTGCACTGTTCCCCTCCAGAGTTACTACACTGTCCCCCTCCAGAGTTACTGCACTGTCCCCCTCCAGAGTTACTGCACTGTTCCCCTCCAGAGTTACTGCACTGTCCCCCTTCAGAGTTACTACACTGTCCCCCTCCACAGTTACTGCACTGTCCCCTCCAGAGTTACTACACTGTCCCCCTTCAGAGTTACTACACTGTCCCCCTCCACAGTTACTGCACTGTTCCCCTCCAGAGTTACTACACTGTCCCCCTCCAGAGTTACTGCACTGTTCCCCTCCAGAGTCACTGCACTGTCCCCCTCCAGAGTTACTGCACTGTCCCCTTCCAGAGTTACTGCACTGTCCCCCTCCAGAGTTACTACACTGTCCCCCTCCAGAGTTACTGCACTGTCCCCCTCCAGAGTTACTGCACTGTCCCCCTCCAGAGTTACTACACTGTCCCCCTTCAGAGTTACTGCACTGTCCCCCTCCAGAGTTACTACACTGTCCCCCTCCAGAGTTACTGCACTGTTCCCCTCCAGAGTTACTGCACTGTCCCCCTCCAGAGTTACTGCACTATCCCCTTCCAGAGTTACTGCACTGTCCCCCTCCAGAGTTACTACACTGTCCCCCTCCAGAGTTACTGCACTGTCCCCCTCCAGAGTTACTGCACTGTCCCCCTCCAGAGTTACTGCACTGTCCCCCTCCAGAGTTACTGCACTGTCCCCTTCCAGAGTTGCTGCACTGTCCCCCTCCAGAGTTACTACACTGTCCCCATCCAGAGTTACTGCACTGTCCCCCTCCAGAGTTACTGCACTGTCCCCTTCCAGAGTTACTGCACTGTCCCCCTCCAGAGTTACTACACTGTCCCCCTCCAGAGTTACTGCACTGTCCCCCTCCAGAGTTACTGCACTGTCCCCCTCCAGAGTTACTACACTGTCCCCCTTCAGAGTTACTACACTGTCCCCCTCCAGAGTTACTGCACTGTCCCCCTTCAGAGTTACTGCACTGTCCCCCTTCAGAGTTACTGCACTGTCCCCCTCCAGAGTTACTACACTGTCCCCTTCCAGAGTTACTGCACTGTCCCCCTCCAGAGTTACTGCACTGTCCCCTTCCAGAGTTACTACACTGTCCCCCTCCAGAGTTACTGCACTGTCCCCCTCCAGAGTTACTGCACTGTTCCCCTTCAGAGTTACTGCACTGGTCCCCTCCATAGTTACAGCACTGTCCCCTTCCAGAGTTACTGCACTGTCCCCCTCCAGAGTTACTGCACTGTCCCCCTCCAGAGTTACTGCACTGTTCCCCTTCAGAGTTACTGCACTGGTCCCCTCCAGAGTTACTACACTGTCCCCCTCCAGAGTTACTGCACTGTCCCCCTCCAGAGTTACTACACTGTCCCCCTCCAGAGTTACTGCACTGTCCCCTTCCAGAGTTACTGCACTGTCCCCCTCCAGAGTTACTGCACTCTTCCCCTTCAGACTTACTGCACTGTCCCCCTCCAGAGTTACTGCACTGTTCCCCTTCAGAGTTACTGCACTGTTCCCCTTCAGAGTTACTACACTGTACCCCTTCAGAGCTACTACACTGTCCCCCTCCAGAGTTACTACACTGTCCCCCTCCAGAGCTACTACACTGTCCCCCTCCAGAGTTACTGCACTGTTCCCCTTCAGAGTTACTACACTCTCCCCCTCCAGAGTTACTACACTGTCCCCCTTCAGAGTTACTACACTGTCCCCCTCCAGAGTTACTACACTGTCCCCCTCCAGAGTTACTGCACTGTCCCCTCCAGAGTTACTACACTGTCCCCCTCCAGAGTTACTACACAGTCCCCCTCCAGAGTTACTACACTGTCCCCCTTCAGAGTTACTACACTGTCCCCCTCCACAGTTACTGCACTGTTCCCCTTCAGAGTTACTACACTGTCCCCCTCCAGAGTTACTACACTGTCCCCCTCCAGAGTTACTGCACTGTCCCCTCCAGAGTTACTACACTGTCCCCCTCTAGAGTTACTACACTGTCCCCCTTCTGAGTTACTGCACTGTTCCCCTCCAGAGTTACTGCACTGTTCCCCTCCAGAGTTACTGCACTGTCCCCCTCCAGAGTTACTGCACTGTCCCCCTTCAGAGATACTGCACTGTCCCCCTCCAGAGTTACTGCACTGTCCCCCTTCAGAGATACTGCACTGTCCCCCTTCAGAGTTACTACACTGTCCCCCTTCAGAGCTACTATACTGTCCCCCTCCACAGTTACTGCACTGTCCCCCTCCAGAGTTACTACACTGTCCCCCTTCAGAGTTACTACACTGTCCCCCTCCACAGTTACTGCACTGTTCCCCTCCAGAGTTACTACACTGTCCCCCTCCAGAGTTACTGCACTGTCCCCCTCCAGAGTTACTGCACTGTTCCCCTCCAGAGTTACTGCACTGTCCCCCTTCAGAGTTACTACACTGTCCCCCTCCACAGTTACTGCACTGTCCCCTCCAGAGTTACTACACTGTCCCCCTTCAGAGTTACTACACTGTCCCCCTCCACAGTTACTGCACTGTTCCCCTCCAGAGTTACTACACTGTCCCCCTCCAGAGTTACTGCACTGTTCCCCTCCAGAGTCACTGCACTGTCCCCCTCCAGAGTTACTGCACTGTCCCCTTCCAGAGTTACTGCACTGTCCCCCTCCAGAGTTACTACACTGTCCCCCTCCAGAGTTACTGCACTGTCCCCCTCCAGAGTTACTGCACTGTCCCCCTCCAGAGTTACTGCACTGTCCCCCTCCAGAGTTACTACACTGTCCCCCTTCAGAGTTACTGCACTGTCCCCCTCCAGAGTTACTACACTGTCCCCCTCCAGAGTTACTGCACTGTTCCCCTCCAGAGTTACTGCACTGTCCCCCTCCAGAGTTACTGCACTATCCCCTTCCAGAGTTACTGCACTGTCCCCCTCCAGAGTTACTACACTGTCCCCCTCCAGAGTTACTGCACTGTCCCCCTCCAGAGTTACTGCACTGTCCCCCTCCAGAGTTACTGCACTGTCCCCCTCCAGAGTTACTGCACTGTCCCCTTCCAGAGTTGCTGCACTGTCCCCCTCCAGAGTTACTACACTGTCCCCATCCAGAGTTACTGCACTGTCCCCCTCCAGAGTTACTGCACTGTCCCCTTCCAGAGTTACTGCACTGTCCCCCTCCAGAGTTACTACACTGTCCCCCTCCAGAGTTACTGCACTGTCCCCCTCCAGAGTTACTGCACTGTCCCCCTCCAGAGTTACTACACTGTCCCCCTTCAGAGTTACTACACTGTCCCCCTCCAGAGTTACTGCACTGTCCCCCTTCAGAGTTACTGCACTGTCCCCCTTCAGAGTTACTGCACTGTCCCCCTCCAGAGTTACTACACTGTCCCCTTCCAGAGTTACTGCACTGTCCCCCTCCAGAGTTACTGCACTGTCCCCTTCCAGAGTTACTACACTGTCCCCCTCCAGAGTTACTGCACTGTCCCCCTCCAGAGTTACTGCACTGTTCCCCTTCAGAGTTACTGCACTGGTCCCCTCCATAGTTACAGCACTGTCCCCTTCCAGAGTTACTGCACTGTCCCCCTCCAGAGTTACTGCACTGTCCCCCTCCAGAGTTACTGCACTGTTCCCCTTCAGAGTTACTGCACTGGTCCCCTCCAGAGTTACTACACTGTCCCCCTCCAGAGTTACTGCACTGTCCCCCTCCAGAGTTACTACACTGTCCCTCTCCAGAGTTACTGCACTGTCCCCTTCCAGAGTTACTGCACTGTCCCCCTCCAGAGTTACTGCACTCTTCCCCTTCAGAGTTACTGCACTGTCCCCCTCCAGAGTTACTGCACTGTTCCCCTTCAGAGTTACTGCACTGTTCCCCTTCAGAGTTACTACACTGTACCCCTTCAGAGCTACTACACTGTCCCCCTCCAGAGTTACTACACTGTCCCCCTCCAGAGCTACTACACTGTCCCCCTCCAGAGTTACTGCACTGTTCCCCTTCAGAGTTACTGTACTGTCCCCCTCCAGAGTTACTACACTGTCCCCCTTCAGAGTTTCCACACTGTCCCCCTCCAGAGTTACTACACTGTCTAATTCCAGTAGGCTTTGCCATTGGAATAGAGCAGGTATCATGTTGGAACATGACTTGAATCCAAATCGAGGTTCTTGAAGTAAGATTTGTATTTAAGAAGCTGTTTTCATCCACGGTAAAGGCAGAGAATATACTGACAGATTTCACAGAAACAGAGAAGAGTAGTGGTAATATTACTGGATTAGAAATCCAGATTTGCAGTGGCACGGTGTCTCACAGCACCAGGGACCTGGGTTCAATCCCAGCCTCGGGCAACTGTCTGTGTGGAGTTTGCACGTTCTCCCCGTGTCTGTGCGGGTTTTGCCCAGGTGCTCAGGTTTCCTCCCACAGTCCAAGAATGTGCAGGTTGGGGTGGATTGGCTGTGCTAAATTGCCTGTAGTTTTCAGCGATACGTAGATTGGGTGGGTTATAGGGGGATGGGTCTGAGATTCGGTGTGGACTTGTTGTGCTAAAAGACCTGTTTCCATGCTGTAGGTATTCTATGGAACTCCAATTGTTGGGGATATGAGTTACCAATCCCACCATGGTAGATGATGAAATGTGAATTCTCTATAAATCTAGCCGAATGGTGACCATCTTTCCAAATGTTGTGAAAGCCCATCTGGTTCACCACTGTCCTTTAGGGAAGGAAACTGCCATCCTCACCTGGTCTGACCTACATGTGACTCCAGGCCCACATCAATGTGGTTGGTCCTTACGCAGCCTCCGGCCTAGCCGGTGACACCCATATCACATGAATTAATTGTTTTAAAAATTTGTTGCTGGGAGTGGTGCAAGCAGTTGAGAGAATTCCCAGTTCGGTGAATTAGACCTTTCAAATGTCCAGAGAGGGACAGCGGAAGCCGTTAGATGTACAGGTGTGCATTCTGGAAGACCTGCCCCAGGGATATGGCCCTGTGCCCTATCATTACCAATTAAGAGTGAAACATCCTTTCAGTCTACACCTAATGCTCCATCTGTGCCAACCAATGCCACCTCATTCCTGATGTGGAGGTGCCAGTGTTAGACTGGGGTGAGCAAAACCCGAAGTCACACAACACCACGTGATAGTGCAACAGGTTTATATGAAATCACAAGCTTCCAGAGCGCTTCTCCTTAGTCCAGGTGAAGTGGAGGGAAATGCACAGGTGCAGGAGATGCCTAGTAAATACCTCTTCCCTTGCCCCCATGTCATGTTACACTCATCAAATCACCTCCCAATGGCAGTTTGCATCCCCCACACCCATGTATGGCCACCTTACCCATCACTTTTACATACAAAGTGCCTATTTGCGTATTATTCACCATGAGCTGAGCTCACAAGCTGGATAGGATAAGGTGAAGTTAGGAATGAAGGTGTATTTTAGCCTGGCATGTAGTTTGTCCACAGTTCCAAACCATTTGGCCCTCCTACCAGAAAAAACTGGTACTTGGGGAGTGGTAGGTTGAGGCCTTTAAGTGACTGTTCATTAAGCATTTGATGGCATCATCTGCGAGTAGAGAAGGTCACCCATGTACATTCTCACTCATTGGCATTTTTTGCTGAAAAAAAGAGACACAAGCTCTGTACCACCAAACAGGATAGCTCTTTGTCAGTTTTCTAGAAGGTTGAAAATTCCTTGATAACTTTGACAGTTCCGATCAGCTTTTGCACAATGTGCAAACTCAGACTTACTTTTAATAATCTCAAAGAGCGCCTGACCTCTCCCACAGCTCACCTTATATCTCCCAAACGTGTGCTAGAACCATATTGAAAATGGAGCCTGACATCTCCAGAAGAGTTGCCAGTCTTTCCAAAAGGCACTGACTGCTTTAAACTTTCTCTTACCAGGTCAATAATTGCCCAAAATCGGATGTGACTGCATATTGAACCTCTACAACTCCTTTGTGAACAATCCACCTCCAATTCCATCCCACACAATAATGAGAAGTGCCACGTTCAGGGAAAGGATTTAGCATTTTCTGGCACTTTTGCTCACTATTGTGGTGAAAATCCCAGGCAGAGTGTGTATTTTCCGAATAATATCAAGCCCATCGGCTATAAACCTGCCTTTCTAGCTCAGGAGAAAACATGAACTGCAGTGGGTGAAGAAGGCAGCTCACTAGAGCAACCAGGGACAGGCAATAAATGCTGGTTGAGCCAGCGATGCCCACACCCTGTGAGAGGATAAAAATTCAGTTCCCAATGGTATTAGTTCTTCAAAGATTATAAACAAACTGCTATAAAAAAGAAATAGCAAGGACCGCAGATACTAGAGTCAGAGATAACAGAGTGTGGTGCTGGATGAACACTGCAGGCCAGGCAGCATCAGAGGACCAGGAAAGTTGATGTTTGCCGGGACCCTTCTTCAGAAATGGGGAGGGGGAAGGGAGCTCAGAAATAAATAGAGAGAGGAGGGGTGGGGCTGAGGAAAGTAGGTGGGATGGTGATAGGTGAGTGCCTTTCTATTTATTTCAGAGCTCCCTTCCCTCTCCCATTTCTGAAGAAGGGTCCTGACCTGGAACGTCAACTTTCCTGCTCCTCTGAAGCTGCCTGGCTTGCAGTGTTCCTCCAGCTTCATACTCTGCTATAGGAAAGAACAAATAACAAAGAAAGAGCAAAGAAAATTACAGCACAGGAACAGGCCCTTCTGCCCAACAAGCCAGTGCCAATCGAAATCCTCTGTCTAAATCTGTCACTTATTTTCTAAAGATCTGTATTCTTTTGCTCCCTGCCCATCCATGTACTGTCCAGATACATCTTAAAAGACACTATCGTGTCTGCATCTACCACCTCCACTGGCAACGCATTCCAGGCACCAACCACTCTCTGTACAAAGAGCTTTCCACACATATCTCCCTTAAACTTTCCTCCTTTCACTTTGAACTCATGACCCTCAGTAATTGAGACCCCCACTCTGGGAGAAAGCTTCTTGCTATCCACCTTGTCTATAGCCCTCATGATTTTGTAGACCTCAATCAGGTCCCTCCTCAGTCTCCGTCTTTCTGTTGAAAATAATCCTAATCTACTCAACCTTTCTTCATAGCTAGCACCCTCCATACCAGGCAACATCCTGGTGAATCTCTTCTGCACCATCTCCAAAGCATCCAAATCCTTTTGGTAATGTACTCCATACCCCAACCGATGAAGGAAAGCATGCCATATGTCTTCTTGACTGCTCTATCGACCTGCGTTTCCTCCTTCAGGGTACAATGGACCTGAACACCCAGATCTCTCTATACATCAATTTTTCCCAGAAAGGTAATGTTAAACTTGAAAAAGTTCAGAAAAAATTTGCTTGGATGTTGCCAGGTTTGGAGGTTCTGTGCTAGTGGGAGAAGCTGAATAGGCTGGGGCTATTTTCCTTGGAGAATCGCAGGCTGAGGGGTGACCCTACTGAAGTTGAGAAAATCATGAGGGGCATGGATAGTTTGAATAGCCAAGGTCTTTTCCCCAGGGCAGGGGAGTCCAAAAGCCAGAGGGTATAGTCTTAGGGTGAGAGAAGAAAGATTTAAAAAGGACCTGAGGGGAATTTTTCGCACAGTGTGGTATGTGAATAGAATGAGCTGCCAGAGGAAGTGGTGGAGGCTGGTACAATTACAACATTTAAAAGCCAGCTGAATGGGTAGATGGATAGGAAGGGTTTGGAGGGATATGGGCCAAATGTTGGCAACTAGATTAATTTAGGAAATCTGGTCAACATGCACAAGTCGGACCAAAGAGTCTGTTTCTCTTCTGTACTTCTCTATGGCTCTAAGCCATGACACCATATAAAATTGTCAAAATTTGTTCTTATAATCCTAAGCCAATTGTACATCTAGACAATTTTATGTAGCTTTTTCCAAGCAAGACATTTTGATTCTTGGGTGAAGGAATAACCTTCCAGCATTTAAAGTAGTACAAATGAAACAAACCTATCATTATTTTCCATGTATTTAGATTACGAGATTGTAATGTAGGTCAAATCCTGAAATGTTTGACAGGAGAGATATAAAACCAACATTTGAAACTGAGCCACATATTAAGTCAAATATCCAAGTGCTATGTCAAAGATATAGATTTTAAGAAATATCTGAAAGGAGGAAAGTGAGGTAAAGAGAAGAAGAGGTTTAGGGGGCAAAGTTCTCCGGACTGCAGCCCAGGAAACTGAAGTGTAGAGTCATACAGGGCAGAAACAGACCCTTCAGTCCAACTTGTTCATGCTGACCAAGATTTTCAAACTAACTTTAGTCCCAACTGTCTTCATGTCGCCCACATCCCTTTAAACCTTTCCTGTTCATGAGCCTGTCCAAATGCCTTTTTTTAATGGTGGCACGGTGGCTCTATAGTTATCACTGCTGCGTCACAGTGCCAGGAACCTGGGTTCAATTCCACCCTCAGGCAAATGTCTGTGTGGGCTTGCTCCCACTGCCCGAAGATGTACAAGCTAAGTGGATTGGCCCATGGCGTTCAGGGATGCGCAGATTATGTGGGTTATAGGGGGAGTGGGTCTAGGTGGGATGCTCTGAGGGTCAGTGTGGACTTGTTTCCACACTGTAGGGATTCTGTGTTGTAACTGTACACATTATCTGGCAGTTCATTACACAGATGAATCACTCTCTGTGTGAAGCAATTGTCCATCAGGTCCCTTTTTGTCGCATCTTAAAACTAGGTCAATCAGTTTTGAGCTCCACCTGCCATTCACCTTATCTATGCCCCTCATGATTTTATAAACTTCTATAAACCTCAGAGCTGGCACAGTAGCTCAGTGTTAGTGCTGATGCCTCGCAGCACTGAGGACCCAGGTTCAATCCCACCGTTGGGCAACTGTCTCTGTAGAGTTTGCACATTCTCCCCATGTCTGTGTGAGTTTCCTACCACAGTCCAACGATGTGCAGGTTAGGTAGATTAGCCATGGGAAATATAGGGTAAGGGGTTAGGTCTGGGTGGGATGCTCTTCAGAGGGTGAGTGTGAACTTGATAAGCCGAATAACCTGCTTCCACACTGTTGGGATTTGATTAGATTCTATTCTATTCTATTCTATAAGGTGACACCCTCAACCTCCCATGCTCCAATGAAAAAGGTTCCAGACTCTCCTTATAACTCAAACCCTCCAGTCCCAGCTACATCCTGGTAAATCTTTTCTGAACTCTCTTCAACTTAATAATATCCTTCCTATACCAGTGTGACCATACCTGTGCACAGTTCTCCAAAACCAGCCACATCAATGTCCTATACAATCTCAACATGACCTCCCAACTCCTATACTCAATGCACTGACCAATAAGGGTAAGCGTATCAAATGCCTTCTTCAATGTCCTATCTACCCATGACTCTACTTTCAAGGAACTATGAACCTGCATCCCAAGTTCTCATAGTTCAGCTCCTCAGGACCTTACCATTAAGTGTATAAGTCCTGCCCCGACTTGCCTTTGCAAAATGCAGCACCTCACATTTATCTAAATTAAACTCCATCTGCCACTCCTCAGCCCAAGGCCCATCTGATTATGGTCCTGTTGTACTTTGAGCTAACCTTCTTCACTGTCCACTATGCCCCCAATTTTGGTGTCATCTGCAAATATACTAACCATCCCTCCTATGTTCACATCCAAATCATTTCCATAAAATGACAAAAAGCGGTGGACCCAGCATCAATCTTTGTTAGCGAGTTTTGAGAAGATTTGTAGCTCAGGTTGAGGTTCTGGATGTGAGTTTGCTCGCTGAGCTGGAAGGTTAGTTTTCAGACGTTTCGTCACCATTCTAGGTAACATCATCAGTGAGCCTCCGACGAAGCGCTGGTGTTATGTCCCGCTTTCTATTTATCTGTTTAGGTTTCCTTGGGTTGGTGATGTCATTTCCTGCGTTGGTGATGTCATTTCCTGTTCTTTTTCTCAGGGGATGGTAGATTGGCTCCAAATCAATGTGTTTGTTGATGGAGTTCCGGTTGGAATGCCATGCTTCTAGGAATTCTCGTGCATGTCTCTGTTTGGCTTGCTTATACATGAACCTGGTGGCTAGCTTATACATGAACATCAACTAGCCACAAAACGACATGACCCACTATCACTCGTATCCCTACATACAGATAAGGAAGGACACCACTTTGATTGGGACAACACATCCATCCTAGGACAAGCCAAACAGAGACATGCACGAGAATTCCTAGAAGCATGGCATTCCAACCGGAACTCCATCAACAAACACACTGGCTCCAAATCAATCTACCACCCTCTGAGAAAAAGAACAGGAAATGACATCACCAACACAGGAAATGACATCACCAACCCAAGGAAACCTAACTAGATAAATAGGAAGCGGGACATAACACCAGCACTTCGTCGGAGGCTCACTGATGATGTTACCTAGAATGGCGACGCAACGTCTGAAAATGAACCTTCCAGCTCAGCGAGCAATCTCACATGCAGACCAATCTTTGTGGTACATCACAGGCCTCCAATCAGAAAAGCAACCCTCGTCTGACTTGTCGTCCACTTATCCTTTCGTTACTACTCCATTACTGTGCCTTACAGGTTTGTCATCTATAAGTTGCCCAAGTATATCGTCCATCAGGCTTCTGGGCTGGGACTGAATTATATGTACCTCGATCCTTCAACAAGTGGCTGGAAACAGAGCCAGTACCTCATCAATATGACTGAGAGTGCCACCGGAAGGACTCTGCAGCAACTTTATTCCACCTATCATTCAAAGGCAAGTGTTAACGTTTGGTGTGACCAATGCACGCATGAGCGCACACTCTCACAAACACATGCACACACACACACGCTCTCACACTAACACACGTGCACACATACGCTGACACACGTACACACAAACACGCACACACAGTATCACACACACACACATACTCACACGTGCACATACACAGATAGACACACACACACGCACACAAGCACACATGCACTCACACTCACACACACAAGCACACACACACACATACACACACATACACACACATACACACACATACACACAGAGACACACACACTCTCTCTCCTCCAGTGAGTTGCTTAATTGTCCACCACCATTCACAACTGGATGTGGCAGGGCTGCACAGCTTAGATCTGATCCATTGGTTGTGAGATGGCTTAGCTCTGTCTTTAATTGCTACTTCTGTTTTTTGACGTGCAAGTAGTCCTTCACCGGCTTGACACCTCATTTGTTGGTGTGTCTGCCCAGACCCATCCCATAAGGAGAAGCCAGTACAGCATGTGAATGCTGCTTATTGCTCTGACTCATCTTGTGGACCTGAAAATGGGGTTCCGGCATGACCAGTTTATTTATTTCCAAGTGTTAATGGGGTTTTCCTCTGAGATTTTACTCTGGATCTTTGTAGAGGAAATGTTTGTCATACGAGAAATGAGAAGATCAAGATGAATAAACTGTGAGAAAAAAAAATGCACAGGTGAGAAGGAGACAACACATTGTGGAGCTGGAGGAACACAACCCAAAATGTCAGCTTTCCTGCTCCTCTGAAGCTGCCTGGCCTGCTGTGTTTCTCCAGCTCCACACTGTGTTATCTTCAACTCCAGCATCAGCAGTTCCTACTATCCCCCAGATGAGAAGGAAGCAGAATCCCTGGATGTGGGTGGTCGGGGGAATTGTTTATGCCTACATTCTGTTTGTGCTTTGAAGGACATGGCTGATCTGCTACAGGAGCTTCATGGAGGGTCTCCTGAATACAAAAACAAAACGGATCACAAAGTAATCAATCCCTGAGAGATTCCCAATGGAATCAATTGGGTCCAACTCGCTATTTGTTCAAAATTCCACCTCAGTGTAATATTTCAGCCTGTGAAGAACCTTCAACCTACTCGCTCTTTAGAGCAAAATGCTGAGCTAGGGACTTAGGATGAGCGTGTAAGGGACCAATTGAAGTCCTATCTCATTTGTCACCTTGGATTGAATTCCTGCAAAACCAAAGCACATCAATCAGTCCTTTGAAACTAGTGGTCTTCGTCGACTGTCTAGATTCCTCATATCCTTGTGGTGTAGAAATTTTTATTTCGATTTAACTAACAATGAGACTTGACTCCAGCTCCCGTTCGAAGCAGTTTATTTTCTTACTTGGTAGCAAGGAGAGTGAGTGTCAATCTCCGGCGGCACCCGACTCTGCTAATACAGAGAATAACAATTTCCTTTATACCATTAACTTCAGAGCAGGATGTTCCTGTGACATCTTGTGTTTGTCGATTCATTCGTTGTAAGTTTAAAGAAAACAGACGCTGCTCGAGTAACGGGAATGCTGTCTTACAGATACCTTAATAATTACTTCTTCAAATGACCTCGGCATGCAGCTAGCACTGGGAGTGAGAAACAGTTTGATTGAAACTCTAGTTTATCAGTAACTAAGCTCCACAGAGATACAAGGGACATCTCTAATTCAGCCTAAAACCTTGGTATAGTGACAATATATCAAAAGATCCTTCTGTAACTCTAGCTCAGATAACATGCACGTAGTGATAACGCAGTCTGAGTAACTGCCCCCCGACTTCTGCCAAGCTCACTAAATTCCCGCAATGTAACCAATTAAAATTCTCTCTCTATGCCATCAGTCTCTCCTATGGCTGCTTTTTCTGTCTTGGCCTAAATTCCCATCCACCCTTGTGATGTAAAATTTTTCTCCCACAGTTCCCTCCTTGTTGACCTTTTCAGATCTTTCAACTTAAAACTTTACATTTCTCTCTTGGTGAAAAGGAGGCTCATATCCCTCTGGTAAGGACGCATTTTTAAACATTCCTCCTCATCGTAACTATTGTCATCAAAACTCACGATCACTGTTCTAGGGTACATTGGCACCATAGGTCGGTGTCCTCCTATCGGGGGTAACAGGGTGCAAATAAACCTAGCAACTAGTACGCAAATAGCGACCATGATACATATTACACCATCACGTTCCCTACCAGTTACCGAACATCCACCAACCTCAGGGGAATTGTGAAACTGTTCTCTTATCTTCTTAAAATTCTCGGCCAACTTTCTAATGTGATCAGCCATGTTTTCTGATTCGCTGGGAATATAAGTGCGGGACTCTTGTCCTATAATGGCACAAGTACCCCCCCCCCCCCACGCTTCTCAGCCAGCCCAAAATCCAATGCCATCCTATTCTGCAGTGCCACAGTCCTAACCGCCACTAATTCGACTGTAACTGCAGATAGAGCTTGCTGTGTCTCCCTGAAACCTTCTGTTGTTTCATTTGCTAATTTCTACAATGCAAAGGTCATATTTATTAACTCCTTGGCTGCTTTTCCAGTTCCGAAAGTGGGAAAACCTATCATCGCAAACGTCCCTGCTTCAGTTATAGCTCTCCTTTGTGCATTAGTGCCGGAATTGGCTATGCCGTGAGTCCCGGGATGTTGAGTTAGAGACTCAAAGTGTCAGATCTGGGGTATGACATATGCTAGGTAACAACAGCCCGCCCCCCACACCGGGAGACAAGGGTAGGCCTTTACCCCGCATACCCAATTTGTTCCGGTCAAGGCCCACAGCGGCGTGTGGTTCTAGGTGTGAGGTTCGCAGCAGCTGCTGCCCGTTCAGATACCGTTAGGGTGGCCAGGCTGACATATGCACTCACTGCCTATCTCAGCCCTTGTAAAAGTGAGGCTGGGGGGGCTAGACGTTCTGACATATCTAGGTATGTACCAGCCATCAAAGGTGAGTTCTCGTCATCTGTTTACCCAAGGAGGTAACAAGGATTCCCATTTCTTCCTGCCTTTGGGTGAGTTTCCTATCCAGCAAACCCCGCGTCTGATGCCTCTTTCCTTTCTTGTATGGTGTTAAAAACGTCTCCAGGCGGACATGTCACTGGGGCTAAAACGGATTGACCTTAAAAGGGTGCCCCCTTCCCCTCCATGGTGAGGGACCCAGCAAGCAGAGGCACTCCTGCTATCAGAATACCCATGAGACAGACGCAGAAAGGTGTTGAGCGCAAATCCTCAATGCAGTCCGGAAACACACATCAGCCCAATTGCCACAAGTCAGAATTTTACTTCTTCGCATGTCGTGTCCTTTCTTTCTCGGTGATGTTTTCTTTTGTTTTCGGGAGGACGTTATTCTCCATTTTCATCGTAGTGCAACATGCACCTAGTGGCGTGGATCCTGTCACATTTCCCCTTCTCTTTAACAGCCGTGCGTGTCGTTAGCAGCACCGGGGTAAGGGCCTTTCCACCTGGGGAGAAAGAATCTTTAGTCATCGATTTTCACGTTTATCCCATCTCCCGGCTTAAACAGATGCACGTTACCTTCCTTTGGCGGTGTTTGGGCTTGTCGGAGTCTCATGCAGTTTCCCTGCCTCCTGACACAACGTCTGCGCATACTTTTCTCATCATTCCATATTATAGTTGTCGTTTCTGGGGCCATGGGAGGCCTAGTTCCTGCTGTCATAGGTCATCCCATTAAAATCTCATGATTCTGATTTCGCATAGTGTACAGCACTGAGGAGAGGGCTTCTGGCCATTTTGTTGGATGACCTTTATTAGGGCCGTTTTCACATCTCTGTTTATTCTCTCCGCTGTACCTGAGGACTGGGGCTGGTAGGGATGTGCAATTTCCACTAAAATCCAGGGCTTCCTTTAACCCCCGTACCAGTTTGTTGGTGCAGTGGGTCGCTCTGTCACGATTTATTCCCGCTGGAATGCCGCATCTAGGCATGATTTCTTTCATTAATATATTTATCAGAGTTCCAGCATCATCCCTCCTCGTTGGATTGGCCTCCACCCATCTGGAGAACATGCCAACTATCACCAACATATACTTACACCCCTTCTCAGCAGGCATGTGCACAAAGTCGATTTGCACATTTTCAAAAGGCAATTCTGGTTGGGGTGAGTGGTCAAACGTGGCCGCTGTCCTCCCTGTTGTTCTGCTAGTAAGTCCGTGCTACTTTCTCAGTGGTTAGTTAGCCCGGGGGCATACCATTGTCGGGTGGTAACATGTTGCACCCCTCCTTTGCCCGTGTGGGCCTGGCCATGTGCCAGGCGAGCCCCAGGGGCTAAAACAGACCACGGGGCCACACCACGCGACCGCCGGCGTGGCCCCATATGGAACCGGATTGATAGCACCCTGCCTTGTGCCTCTGTGAGCGTCTCCCAACTGTGGCGCTTCAAAGCACACAGGGAGCTCCCTGCCTCCCGATTCAACCCGTGGGGCGCGCAGCGAAGGAGTCTGTCGAACAGTCACGACCTTCGCTGTTTCGTCAGTGAACCTATTCCCCTTGGAAACTCCGTCCCCTGCAGAGGTGCGAGCCTCGCATTTAATAATAGCAACAACTAGTACGGCTGTTGCATGGCTTTTAAAAGGTTCACTTCCAGGGTGGCACGCTTAATCAGTTTCCCTGAATCAGTTCCCTGTTCTTCCACTGTTGCCCAAAGTCAAGCACCGCCCCGTGAGTCAGTATAAATGTTTGTCTTTAGCCAGAATGCAGGTCCCTTCGGGCAGGGGGTACGTCTCCATGTTAGCTGACAATGGCACGCCCAGCAAGTTACCTCCTGGGCGGTACGAGGAACCATCCGTAAACAGGATTGAATCACGGTTTGTAATGGATGTGCTCAGCAAATCGGGCCGCGGCGCGGTGGGAGCTTCCACAGTAAGGAGGCAATCGTGTTCGATGCCTTCAGGAGTTGGCAAAGGGATGAAGGCGGCGGGGCTGGTGGCCGGGCTCCTCTCGTATTTACAGAGAGAGAAGGATCACCTCATAGCCCCGTTGGTCTGGCAGTTGTAAGATGCTGCAGAGTTCAGTAACAGCAGAACTGCGTGGGGAACTCTGACTGTATACACGGCCGATCCGACACGATGGGGAGAGGTTTTCTCACCATTACAGCAGTAGCACCGTTAGGTTGGCAAGACCATCACGGCCACGGGGAGCATCGCGGAATAAATAAGCCGGACGCCTCCCTCCCTTGTGCTCCTGATCCCCGTGGCAAATCCTTGCGATTCGTTCACGTGTAGTCGGAATGGCTCGCTATAGTTGGGGAAGCCTAACGCTGGAGCACTGATCAGTGTGTGTTTTAACTCCTTAAATGCCTTATCCCTGTCAGCCGCCCATTTAACTACAGCCGGTTCGTGTCTCAGTGTGGCGGCTCGCAACACAGCGTCTCACTCCCTACACTCGGGGATCCACTGCCCGCAGTATCCCACCGTGCCCAGGAAAGAGAGGATACCCATTTTTTTATATCTCAGGGGTCTGAACCTGCTGAATGGCCCTTATACGATCCTCCCCTAGTCTTCCTCACCCTTTTCCAATGTGAAATCCTAAATACTGCACGGTCTCCTGGCAAAATTGCATTTTCTCCAGGGACACCCGATATCATTGGTTGGTTAGATGTGTCAGAAGGGTTAAGGGGTCAGCCAGGCACCGAGGGCCTGTGGTGGAGGTGAGCAGGACATGATAGTGGAATATCCAGACAAGTGGCTCTCGTCCAGGCCGTGTTTAACAGCTGCGGCAGTACACCCTTCAGTATTCCCTTGTGGCAGGCGTGTCCGTGTATACTGGGGGAGAGATAATGGGAACTGCAGATGCTGAAGGATCCGAGATAACGAAGTGTGGAGCTGGATGAACACAGCAGGCCCAAGTATCATTAGAGGAGCAGGAAAGCTGACGATTCGGGCGTAGTGAAGGGTATAGATCCGAAACGTCAGCTTTTGTGCTCCTAAGATGCTGCTGGGCCTGCTGTGTTCATCCAGCCTCACATTTTGTTATCTCGGATTCTCCAGCATCTGCAGTTCCCATTATCTCCCTTCGACTGCCGTGAAGGCGCTAGGAATAGACATCAGTATAATATTGGTATGGGGCACCAGCGGCACAGTGAGGATCTCTATCTTCTTCATGGCCCTTAAGTCCCGCACAAACCCCCACTCATCTTCTTCCACCTGACTTCGGAATGGGCAGTAAAGGGGTGTTACATGGACTCCGTGCCTTCATTATTACCCCCTGTTGCAGAAGCGAGCCTATCACCGGGGCCACGCTGCCGTCTGCTTCCCGTACGATATAACAACGCGGCAGCACCACATTCTTCAACATAGGTTTAACGTATGATGAACGGCTAAGGATCCTGGGACTGTACTCATTAGAGTTTAGAAGGTTGAGGGGAGATCTAATAGAAACTTACAAGATAATGTATGGTTTAGAAGGGGTGGACGCTAGGAAGTTGTTTCCGTTAGGCGGGGAGACTTAGGTGGGCACAGCCTTAAAATTAGAGGGGGTAAATTTAAAACTGAAATGAGACGACAATTCTTCAGCCAGAGAGCGGTGGGCTTGTGGAATTTATTGCCACGGAGTGCAGTGAAGGCCGGGACGTTGGATGCCTTCAAGGCAGAGATCGACAAATTCTTGATCTCAGAAGGAATCAAGGGCTACGGGGAGAGTGCAGGGAAGTGGTGTTGAAATGCCCATCAGCCATGATTTAAATGGCGGAGTGGACTCGATGGGCCGAATGGCCTTACTTCCACTCCTATGTCTTATGGTCTTCTGCAGGGTAACCCTGTGCTCTCTGTTTCACATGGACCTTTCCCACATGAGTTTTGTGCTGCGCCCATAGACTTACCCCCACCTGTGCTCCGGCTGAAGGGACGAAAACAGGATCCTTTGTCGGTGGTTAACAGAGTGTGGAGCTGGATGAACACAGCGGGCTCAGCAGCATCTGAGGAGCAGGATCCTGCTTGGCCTGCTGTGTCCATCCAGCTCCACACTCTGTTATCTCAGACTCTCCAGCATCTGCAGTTCCCATTATCTCTTCCCTTTTGGTGTTTGGTGCCTTTCAAAAACCGTTTCCCTGCCCTCGGGCTGTATAGCAATCCTCCCCTCCCTGTCGTTAAAGAACTCGATGCGTGTTCCTTGTCCCAACACGAATACGGCTGTAGTGCAGAGATAATGGGAACTGCAGGAGAATCCAAGATAACGCATGGACTGACGTATCCCCTCCCTACCTCCCCACCTATACTCTCCTCTCCACCTATCTTCTTTTCTCTCCATCTTCGGTCTGCCTCCCCCTCTCTCCCTATTTATTCCTGTTCCCTCTCCCCACCCCCCTCTCTGATGAAGGGTCTAGGCCCGAAACGTCAGCTTTTGTGCTCCTGAGATGCTGCTTGGCCTGCTGTGTTCATCCAGCTCCACACTTTGTTATCTAGGGCTATAGTGCAGATGATGTTAGTTTCGGCTGCCGTGTGTTTTATCATCGTCCCGATATCTCGAGGTTTCACGGCTATTGTCGAGAGGGGCATTGAGGAATCCCCCATTTTGAACCTTTCTTCCTGATCCTCTACCAGTTCCCAAAGGAGGATCCCAAAGCCTTTGGGACCAAAATAAATGTACTGTGTCGTTTTCAACTCTTCTATTCTGTTCAGAGAAGGGTGTATCAATTAATTGTAAGGTGGGTCAGCCTGCTCAGTATGGCAGGCTGTAGAGTGGACCGTCTCCTTTTCCCGACTGCTGTCGATTAAAAAAACACAAGTTCTGGGCACAGGGACTGGCGAAATTCTGCAGCGCAGTCTGCATTTGCTGGGGTCCTGGGGTAGGAGGGTTGCCATCCTGCTGCCAACAGTATAATATAAACTCTGCGTCGCCTAATATTGGCTCATCGATCACTTTCAACATCTGGGGAACCGTAATTTGGGGGAGCTCCATGTATATATCTTCGGTTGTACAATGTAATGTGAGTCCCAGTTTACAAAGAGTTTGTAGGCCCAGTAGGGAGAGTGGGGCTGTCTTAGAAATAATAAAAATATCCGTGACATCTCTTTCCTTTATTTTCAACTGAGCTGGCAGGGAAAGGGGTTCCACCCGCGGGACGCCAGCTATCCCCACGGCTTCAATTAGGCGGCCACTTTCTAGGACGTCCACAGAGGAGGAGTGGGGGGGGGGGAGTACAGACGACACGGTGGCACTGCTATCGATCAGACAGTCCAAATATTTATTTCCCAATTTAATACTAATCGTAGGCTCCTCTCTCATCGTTTTGGACAGTCTGACGACGGCCGCCTGTACCACCCTCCCCTCGCGGCACTTCTATGCTGATGGATTTGGGTGACTGTAGGAGAAGGGGGGCATCTCCCCTCCCCTCATGTCCTGGCCTCGTCCTCATCTACATTCCCGGGCCCAGTGACCCCGCCGTCCACAATTGTTACACGGGTCTTGGGATTTATCTCGAGACCATTTTTGTCTCCCCTCTGCCCTCTATTGCTCTGGGGATATCCTTTTTTTTGATGAAATTGTCCCATCGTGTCGGCCTTGCTCTCCTCCTAGATTTATTTGTCACTTACACACCTATTCTTTTCATTTTCATTTTACCTTGCCTGACTTTATGAACTATATATGTTTGCTTGTTATCTTCCCTCTGACAACAGGTCAACGACAGGGCATACATTATCTACAATGATGCTGCCCCATCCATGCCTTATGACAAGCAGCATGGGCACACAAAAGGTGAGCAAATCTTATACAGTGTTGGCAAAGAATCTTGGTGATGTTCGAGAATCTACAGAATTGTTATGGTACAGAAGGTGACCATTCAGCCCTTACACTGGTTCTGTTCCTTTGGTCCAATCCAGCATTATGGGATTCTAGAACATATCTTTAGAGTGAGAACCAGACCATTCAGTAGAGATGTTAGGAAGCATCTCAACACACAAAGAGAGTTAGAGGTTTGGAACTGCCTTTTGCAAATTGCAGTGGATCCTGGATCTGTTGTTAATTTTAAATCTGAAATAAATAAACATTTGTTAAGCAAAAATATTAAGAGATATGGGCCAAAGGCAAATTTTTGGAGTTAGGACACAGATCAGCCATGATTTCATTGATTGGTGCAACAGGTTTGCGGGGCTGAATGGCCTACTCTGGTTCCTATGTTCTAGTCTGCTCCCTTTTCTCTATATCCCTGCATACTTCTCAGCAAATACCATCTAATTCCCACTTAAATGCCTCGGTTGAACCTGCCTGCACCCACTTTCTAGGCAGTGCGTTCCAGATCCTAACTACTCACTGTGCAGAAAAGTTTATTTCTCACTTCGCTCTTTCTTCATTTGCACATCAGTTTAAATCTATGTCCCTGTTCTTTTGTGCCTTTATAAGTGGGATCAGTTTCTCTCTATCTAGTCTGTCCAGCCAACTCATGATTTTGGAAACTTCTATCAAATCTCCCCTCAGCCTTATTCTCTCCAAAGAGAACAGTCCCAGCTTCAATCTATCCTCATCACTGATGTTTACATTCCAGGAGCCCTTCTTGTAAATTGCTTTTGCACCGTGTCCAATGCATCCGCATCTCTCGTACAATGTGGCACAGTATCCCAGCCGAGGTCCAATAAGCATCTTGTACAAGTTCAGTATCTGAAGAAGGATCACTGTCAACTCTTAATTTTTTTTTAGTTCTGCTTTCTCTCCACAGATCCTGCCAGGCCTGTTGAGTTTCTCCAGCAATTCCTGGTTTTGTTTCAGACCTCCAGCATCCACAGTTCATCATTTTATTCCAACGTCAACCTCCCCGCCCTTGTACTCTACATCCCTACAAATAAAGCCGAGGACACTGTCTGCTTTATTAACTGCTCCCTCCCCCTGTCTTGCCACCTCCAGTGAGCTGTGCACATGTACCCACAGCTGCCTTTGCTCCTGCACCCCAACCTCACACTCCCTGTATTGAACCTTGTCTGGCACCTATCCACCCACTCCACCAACTTATCAGTGTCCTTTTGGAGTTCCGTGCTGACATAGAGCCATACAGCACGAAAACTGACCTTTAGGTCCAACTCCTTGATGCTGACCAGATATCCTAAATTAATTTAGCCCCGTTTGCCAGCATTTACCCATATCCCTCTAAACCCTTCTTATTCATACACCCATCCAGATGCCTTTCAAATGTCTTATTTGTGCCAGCCCCTAGCACTTCCTCTGGTAGCTCGTTCCATACACACACCACCCTCTGCGTGAAAAAGCTGTTCCTCAGGTTCCTTTTAAATCTTTCAGCTCTCACCTTAAACCTACGCCCTCTATTTGGGGACTACCCTTGTCTAATCGCCCTTTCCATGCTCCTCATGATTCTATAAACCTCTATAAGGTCACCCCTCAGCCTCCGACACTCCAGGGAAAATAGCCCCGGCCTATCCAATTTCTCCCTGTAGCTCAAACCCTCTGGTCCTGGCAACCTCACTGTTCTTGTCACTGTTTACAATTCTTCTAATTTTTCTGCAAATTTTCCAGATTAAATTTGAAGGGAAGTTGTCCATCCAGCTGTTGAATCCTGTCCATTTATATTTGTTGCTTGTGAGTCAGGAAGTCCACGATCTATTCAGGGGAACAAGATGCTTTGTCCTGTCTGCTGCAGTGTAATATTAAATTCCCCCCAATTGGGATGTTTTGTCTTTCTATCCCCATGACAATGATATTGATTCCACGTAAAAGTGAAAAGGTTATCAATTTACAGCGAAATGATTAAATGACCTCAGGGTCATGTCAATATTGAAAAGGCATCACATAAATGCTGATAGCTGATCATGGTTTACCAACAATTAATATAGTAACTGCCTTATAAAAAGACTCATTATCCAATACCTTCCAAAAGATTCCACCGATGGTGGAGTCTTTTGGGAGGAGATGCATAATGACCTTGGTGAAGTTAGCTATGAACTTACATCTCAGATCTGGTTACTAAACCCATATCGTCCATCATTTATTTCTCTTCAATAGTAGGAGACAGACATTTTCCGGTGTATTTTTGCCCCAATTTTCTTGCCTCCTTTCCTGAGGGTCCTCAATGATGGGTGAGACACCCCTGTCAAGCTTCATGTTCATGGCCATCTTCACTTGTGTGAGCTCAGTCTGTAAGTGTTGGAGAGATTTTCTACTCGATGAACATTGGAGCAAATCTGATTGCCTCCTTCCCCCAACATCAACTTTTCCACCTGGGGCAGGAATAATAGTTGCCTCACAGAGTCATACAGCATGGAAACAGACCCTTTGGTTCAACCTGTCCATGCTGACCACAATCCCAGAATAAACTAGTCCCACCTGCCTGCTCCTGGCCCATATCCCTCTGATCTTTCCTATTCATGCACTTATCTAAGTGTCTTTTAAATGTTGTAACTGTGCCCACATCCACCACTTCCTCTAGAAGTTCATTCCACCTGTGAACCACCCGCGGTAAAAAATTTGCTCCTTGTGTCTTTTTAAAATCTCTCTCTTCTCAGCTTAAAATGTGCTCCTGGTCTAAAAATATCCTATCCTTGGGAAAAGACACTGACCATTAACCCTATCTATACTCATCATGATTTTATAAACCTCTATAGGGTCACCTCTCAACCTCCTACGCTCCAGTGAAAGAAGTCCCAGCCTATCCAGCCTTTCCTTATAACTCAAACTTTCCATACCTGGCAACATCCTGGTAAATCTCTTCTGAACCCTCTTTAGCTTAATAATATCCTTTCTACAACAAGGCAACCAGAAGTGGTCACAGTACTCCAGAAGAGGCCTCACCAATGTCCTGCCTGACCTCAACATGATGTCCCATCTCCAACACTCAAAGGTCCGAGCAATGAAAGAAAGGGTGCTAAATGCCTTCTTCACTCTCTTTTTACCTGTGATACAGACTTGCTGCCACCTCCATGACCCAGTGTCACAAGGAAACCGAAAAAAGTTGCATTTATATAGTGCCTTTCATGACATCAGGATGCTCTAATGCCATTTACAGTCAATGGGGTGCATTTGAACTTCAGTCAACATGATAATGTGGCATTTAATTTGTGCACAGCAAACTGACTGGGAGCAGATAATCCAAATTAATTGTTATTCAGGAAAGGGTCAGGGTTCTAAGGAGAATTCTTCCTGCTCTTCTTCAAAGCAAAGTTGACAGACATTTAATGTTCTTAAGGAGGGATGTAATTACATTGGAGGGAGTTCAGAGGAGGTTCGCTTGATTAATTCCAGAGATGAGGGGGTTTAATCTTACAGAGAGACATTCAGCAGTTTAGGCCAAATACTCTCTGGAGTTTAGAAAAATGAGGGGAGATGTAATTGAGGTACGCAAGATGTAAAATGAGATTGACAAAGTAGATGCAGAGAGGATGTTTCCTCATGTGGGGCAATCTAGACTGAGAGGTCATTAGAATAAGGGGCAGGACATTTAAACAGAGTTGAGGAGGAATTGCATTTCTCTAAGCGTCATGAATCTGTGGAATTCACTCCCCTAGATTGCAGTGGATGCTGGGACAGTGCGTGAATTTAAGGAGGAGGTAGACAGCATTTTAATTGGTTAATGGGTTGAAGGATTATGGAGAGCAGGCAGGAAAGAGTTAAGGCCTAGTTGAGATCAGCCATGACTGTATTGAATAGCAGAACAGGCTCGAGGGGCGGAATGGCCTACTCCTGCTCCTCCCATGTTCTGGTGTTCATCAGGGAGAAAGGACTGAGGATCAGTTTATTGTATCTTTGAAATGGCAGCACCTCCAGTAGTGTGGCATGCCTCCTGTGCTATAATATCGGCCTACATCTTGCCTCTGGCTCAGGACCATGGACCCTCAATGCCTGGTTTCCTGGGATTGCAGGACTGACGTATGAACAGTGACCAGATTGGCCACGAGTATATTGGAGAAAATTACTGCAGATGCTGGAATCTGTACTGAGAACAAAAAATGCTGGAGGTCACAGTGGGTCAGTCAGCATCCATGGAGATAGAGCAAGCTTAATGTTTTGAGTCTAGATGACACTTCATTAGAGTTGAAATGTTAGCTTGCTCTCTCTCAGTGGACGCTGACTGACCCATTGTGATCCCCAGCATTTTACGTTTTTTGTTAGGACTAAATTCATTGGAGTTTAGAAGAACAAGGGGGATCTCACAGAAACCTATAAAATTCTAACACAACTGGACAGGGTTAACACAGGAATGATATTTCCAATGCCCAGGAGTCCACAACCAGGGGTCACAGTCTAAGGATACAGAGTTAGCCATTTCGGAGTGAGACAAGGAGAGGTGTCTTCACCCAGACAGGAGGTGAGTCTGTGGAATTCTCTGCCACAGAAAGCAATTGAGGTGTGTCTTGATTCAATTTCCTGGATCATCTGTTTTTTAGTTATAAAAAAGTTTAAGATGGAGCAAAGTTTGCCTGTTAAACATTGTCTAATTTAGAACAAGGAGATTCTCTACTTTCCGAATGGCTTGGAAAGGCAATGCAGCGGGAGGGAACATTCCTGGTGGTCGGTGTCTTCAGCCAGAATCTGGGATGCTGCCTTCTGCTTGGAGCGCAAGTCTGTAATATCCCTGATCGGAGTTGAGCAGGACTCTCTAAAGGCTCTGCCTCCTTATGGACCCACTAATCTCTCTATCTGAATCCCGAGTATTCAATATTGTTGCTTAATATCTGCACTGGTAACACAAACAATGAACAATATCTAATATGAAGAAAACAAAGAACTGCAGATGCTGGAGATCTGAAACAAGAAATTGCTGGAGAAACTCACTAGGCCTGGCGGCATCTGTGGAGAGGAAGCAGAGTTAACGTTAATCAGAACAATATAGTGTCCTTCCTGACACTTCATAGTTATTGGGTTTGTAATTTTCTTACTCATTCTTATCTCATTTCAGGAGTTCTGCTGTTTGACCAATCCCAGGGGTTCTGGCTGAGTCACAGTGTTCCACATTTCCCACCCTTTGCCAACAAGCAATATTCCTGGCCTTCCACTGGGAAGATGTTTGCACAGATCCTTTTCTGTTTCACCTACAAATACAAACAAGTGCTGGAAATTGGTAAGGAGTGATTGTGGTATGTTCCGGGGTAAGGTTGGTGACACGCTGTTGGATGTGTTAGCACATTAACCAGCGTGCTGCCAGCGAAGGGTTGGATTGTGACAGCCTCTGGAGATGGGGATGGGGATGGGAGCTAGCAGACGGGAGTCGGTAGGGGGAGGTGGAGCGGGTCGGGGTCGGGGGTCAGGGGGCACGAGGGGCATGGTTTAAATGTCAGCATGCGGTGTCGGTTGCAACACCTGCCTGCTGTGACCCCTTACTCGGGAGAGGTGGTGGTCTCCAGAATTCCAGGAAAGCGTTGTGGAGATGTGACTTCAAATCCTCATCATGGCAGATAGTGAAATTTGAATTCAATAAAACAATCTGGAATGGAGACCATGGTAACTGTGCAACCACTGTCAATGGTAAGTTTTTAAAAAACAATGAAGATCTGGCTCACGGATGCCCCATTGAGAAGGGAATCTGTTGTCCTTATATAGCTGCGCCAATGTGGTTGACTCTTAACAGCTCTATGGGGCAATAAGTATTCGCCTAGGCAACCATGTGCCCATTGTGTACATACAACATATTCACACTCGTGCATATTTATTTGCCATATCTTAAACAACTATTCCCTGACGTACCACATGCGGTTGCAGTGACCTATTAAAATGAAAGAGAGTCTTGCAACATCGCACAAAAACAAAACAGCAATGCCAAAGATGTTATTTAAGGCTTGAAGAAAAGGTAAATTCAATAGCTTGAACAGCAAGTCAAACAAAAGAAGGAATTTTGAGCAATTTTAAGGCTTTTGGAGCATCCATGTACTCAGGGTTTAAATCATGATTTCTGTGGGTAGATTTACTACAGCTGCGGCCAAAGAGCTTTATTTAAAACCTTGTGTAAGGCTATGTGCCTTGTGGCAGGAAAGCATCCATTTTCCCTGGAAAGAAGAGGGAAAAGTTGTTTGCAAAAGGGAGGAAAAGCCTCCAGAAGGTGGAAACCATCACATTGACCATAACAAAAGGTCAAAAGATTCCCAGCAAGCAAAATAGAGATATATAGGCCATTTACTACAATTTGAAACTTGAAACAAGTAACACAATTCAGTTTTGCAACTTAACAGCGGAAGTGATTGAGGCAGGTACATTAACAACATTTAAAAGGCATTTGGACAAATACATGGATAGGAAAGGTTTAGAAGGATGTGGGCTAATGCACGGAAATCGGGTCAGTGTGGTTGTACATTTTGGTCAGCATGGACCCATTTGGGCCGAGGGGCCTGTCTCCGTGCTGTAGGACTCTATAACTTTATGACTCTATAACATATGTTAAAGCTATCTTTGAAGGAATTTAAACAATATTGCTCCGGAACTGAATTAAAAATTTTGAATAAAGAAGTAGAAGTTTGAATACGCTTTAAGCTAACATATTTTAAAACAACACTGATTTAGTGACCATAAGATATAGGTGAAGAATTAGGTCACACGGACCACTGAGTCTGCTCTGCCATTCAATCATCCCTTTTTTTATTCATTCATGGGATGAGGATGTCTCTGACCAGGCAGCATTTATTGCCCATCCCTAATTACCCCAGAGGGTAGTTCAGAGTCAATCACATTGCTGTGGGTCAGGAGTCACATGTAGGCCAGACCAGGTAAGGATGGCAGTTTCCTTTCCTAAAGGACATCAGTGAACTAGGTGGGTTTTTCCTGACAATCGACAATGGATTCATGGTCATCATTAGATCCTTAATTCCAGATATTTCTATTGAATTCAAATTCCACCATCTGCTGTGACAGGATTCGAACCTGGGTCCCCAGAACATTATCTGGGTCTCTGGATTAACAGCCCAGCAATAATACCACAAGGCCATTGGGTCCCCATATAGTCAGCCAATCATGGCTGGCATATTTCTGAACCCCATCTTTCTGACTTCTCAGCGTAACCTTTGATCCCATGAATAAACAAAGCTGATCTATCTCTGTCTTAAATACACTCAACAACCTGGCCCCCATAGCCATCCGTGGTCGTGAATTCAACAGATTCATTACCCTCTGAGTAAAGAAATTCCTCCTCATCTTAGTTCTAAAGGGTCGTCTCTTCACTCTGATGCTGTGCCCTCAGGTTCTAGTTTCTCCTAGTGGTGGAAACATCTCCACATCCACTCTACCCTGGCCTCTCAATGTTCTATAAGTTTCAGTCAGATCCCACCCCCACTCCCCCATCCATATAGAATATAAGTTTGAGAACAGCAGATGACAAACACATTGAGATGCTGTGGAATTAAACAGATTTAAAGGAACAGGGAAAAAAATGAACACATTCAGAATAAATCAAAGTGAAATGCTACTTCCAAAATATCTACTTTCAGAGTTAGACCAAACAGAGCACAGGATTGGACATCTTGAAGAAGACAATTCATAACATACAGAATTGCTTCAAAATTAAATACTAAGTCTGAAGGTGAACAAATTAATTCACTATTGTGTTCAATGAATCGGATATCAAGTTACGATATCAAGTGTCAAAAATCACAAAAATATCAAAGGAAATGCAAACACTTTTGATGAGATTTGAAAAGGCTTTGATGATTACTTCAATTGAGAACAAATATAATTATTGAATGAATAAAATCTACAGAAGAGTTCAGGTTCAAAGAGAAACTGCAAACTATTTCATTGATGATCCTCACATACCAGTGAAAATCTGTAACTTTGGAGCTTTGAAATCAGAACTCATATGACATAGAATTGCTGTTGGAATTATTAAATAGTCTTTTCCAGATTTCTTACAGTCTAAAGATTTATCTTTGGAGAAAGCTATTCCAATTCTACTGGATGCAGAAAGTAGGAAGACTCTCAGACATATCCTGAGAAGAAAAGTATAGTCCTAACTCAAGAAAGCAACTGAATCTATATTCACTCTCTAAGGAGGCATGTGAAAAGCCAACACAGAGAGTAAGCCAAAAGATGTGAAGAACCAGTGACCAGACTGTGCAGAAACAAAGCCTCACAGGCACAGACAATGCCCAGTCATGTCAAAGCAATGCCACTTACGTACAGCTATAGGTCACTTCCATCACAAGGTTCCAAAATACTGAAGGGTAATGATACATGTAGAGAGGTCAATACAGTGGAACAATTTCTAATAGAAAAAGTACCCGTACTGTTTCAACTGAATCAACTTTTACAGAGCTTATTTACATCAGTGGGTAAATTCTTAATTATCACTATTCTTAATTCTTGATAATCCCCGTTTTATACATGGATGAGTATCACTCTCTTGTCAGGCCAGGTATTATGACTGAAGAACCTACAAAGCTAATACTGATGGACAAGTTGGAACAATTCCCAAGATAAAAAGTATGTTACAATTTAACATAAACAAAAAGAACTGCGGATGCTGTAAATCTGGAACAAAAACAGAAGTTGCTGGAGAAGCTCAGCAGGTATGCGCAGCATCTGTGAAGGTAAAAACAGAGTTAACGTTTCGGCTACTGGCGACCCTTCCTTACAACTGTTTTTTTGCCTTCACAGATGCTGCCAGACCTGCTGAGCTTTCCCAGCAACTTCTGTTTTTGTTACAATTTTAACACTGCAACACCAACAATATTTGGCAATTGAAAGTGTGTACAAGATTCATTTTCAATGAGCCTCACCTACCGGTCTCAATATCCCTGTGGTGGCAGAAGGAGTTTGACTGGGGAACTAAGGGAACAATTGGTTCAGAAGTAAGACATTGTTGGCCAACTGATCAGCAACAACATTTCATTGGGCTTCCTAGATTCATGGTGAAACCTGAAACCAAAAAAGAATCTAATGAGGTGATCTATGTTTGCAAAGGAGAATTATTCCAGGGGCTGAATGGCCTACTCCTCTTCCTACTTCTATGGTCCAAGTCTTTGTGTATATTTAGGGCTAACACAGATAGATTCTTGATCAGTTAGGGAGTTAAGGGTTATGGGAAAAGGGCAGGTAAGTGAGGTGAAGAATGTTGGATTAGTCACGTTCCGATTAAATGGCGGAGAAGACTTAAGGTGCTGGATGATCTACTCAGATTACTACTTAGAGCCTTAGAATCGTACAGCAGGGAAACAGGCCCTTCGGCCCAACTTGACCTTGCTGGCCAGGCATCCTAAACTGAACTAGTCCCATTTCCCTACACTTGGTCTACGTCCTTCTAAGCCTTTCCTATTCATGCATCTGTTCAAATGTTTTTTAAATGCTGTCATTGTACCGGCCTCGACTACTTCATCTGGCCATTCATTCCATATATTAAACATCCCCTACGTGAAAAATTTGCTTCTCAGGTCCCTTTTAAATATTTCCCCTTAACTCTGGTTTTGGACTCCCCCACCCTGGACTTTGGCTATTCACCCTATCCATGCACCTCATGATTTTATAAGCCTCTATAAGGTCACCCCTCAGCCTCCAACGCTACAATAGAAAAACATCCCAGCCTATATAGCCTGTCCAGTCCCGGTAAAATCCTGGTAATTTTTTTCTGTACCCTTTTTAGTTTAACAACATCCTTCCTTATTTCTTTGGCCTGCATTCCGTGGTTATCTCAACTACAGGAAGGAAGTCACAGATCTTACGGGATGGGTGGAAATGTTTTCCATCCTTCTGACCACTGAAGAGAATTCCAATTCAGAATGTCTGTCAAAGCAGAATGGCTCAATACTGATGATGGAGGTGGTTTGGAATGAGAAGCAACATGGCTGAGGATGTGAAAATGTCTCACGAACCTCTCTGAGGTCTAGGCCCGAAACGTCAGCTTTTGTGCTCCTGAGATGCTGCTTGGCCTGCTGTGTTCACCCAGCTCCACACTTTGTTATCTTGGATTCTCCAGCATCTGCAGTTCCCATTATCTCTGAACACTCTCGGAGACAATTGTCCGTGGATGGTGAATGAAGATTTCGAAACCAATCAACACCCAATTGAAGTAGATCACTGACATACTTAACTCGGATGTCTGAGGACGTTGAAAGTGTAGAGTTGTGAGGTAGAGGTGAATTGTAGATGACTGCATGCCAGCCAGACCAACATTCTCAGGGACACCCTCAAAAAGAAGACGCTGCCTGGCCCAGAAATCTAACAATGAAGGAGGCACTTGCTGCTGCTTCCCTGATGGACATTTCTGAGAATAAAGCTCCTTCACACAATGTTATGGCGCAATTACCTGAGTCAGCAGGGAGGTGTTCACCTGCAAAGGAAATTTCTGGAACTTCTGGAATTCCCTGCCTAAATCTCTCTGTTTGTCAACCTAACTCACCTGCTTTAGGATGTCAGAAGTTAGGATCTCCCTTATTTGGCTCAAAAACAAAGTTGCTGGAAAAACTCAGCAGGTCTGGAAGCATCTATGATGGAAAAAAACAGAGTTAACATTACAGGTCCAGTGACCCTTCCTCAAAACTGAAAGGTCACCGGAACCGAAATGTTAGGTCTGTTTTTTCCTTCACAGGTGCTGCCAGACCTGCTGAGCTTTTCCAGGAACTATGTTTTTGTTCCTGACTTACAGCATCCGCAGTTCTTTCGGTTGTTATCCCCTTTATTTGTTTCGATTTATCATTGTCACGTGTACCTGAGTACAACGAAAAGTGTTGTTTTGCAAACAGTACAGGCAGATCATAGCAGATAAGGACATACAGATTATAGAGGTTGTAGGAACTGCAGGTGCTGGATAATCTGAGACAACAAGGTGTGGAGCTGGATGAATGCAGCAGGCCAAGCAGCATCAGAGGAGCAGGAAAGCTGACATTTCGGGCCTAGACCCTTCAGAAAAATTATAGAGTGCTTAGACAGAGTGAGGCATACAAACTTACGGCTGCACAGGAGGTACATAAAATCAAGGTTAACATTGGATTTGAAATTATAGACGTCTGTTTCGCAGACTTATAACAGAAGGGAAGAAACTGTTCTTGAACCTGTTGGTGTGTGTATTTAAGCTTCTGCATCTTCTACCTGATGGAAGAGGTTGTGAGAGCATTATTGGGGTAGGTGACATCTTTTATGATAAATCTGCATTCTTTTAATTCTCCATATTTAACATTGCCAGAGTAGCAGGAAACCTCATCTAACTATGTTGGAGTATTAGCTAGCTTTGTACAAGTATAAACAAAAGATTTACCAGGTGCCACACTCTCCTGATGATGAGTGCAGTGTTTGGGAAGATAAGAAGCTTTTGCTTTTGGAAGGAATGAAAACCAATCTGGAGATGAGCAAGGGGACAGTGATCATCCTGGCACCATGAGTAGCTGCCCACGGATCATTGGCCGTGTGTGTTTAGATATGGCTGAAATGGACAACTATAAAACACCAAATGTCAACACAGATAAGTGGAGAGAGAGAAAGGAAGAGAGGGAGAGAGAGAGAGAAGATGCACAATCTGAGCACCATGAGCCACCTTCTGAAACAGAAACATAGAAACTATGAGCAGGAGGAGGCCATTCAGCCCTTTAAGCCTGCTCCATCATTCAACGTGATCATGGCTGATCATTCCCGGTTCCTACTTTGATCCCTTTAGCTCTAACTCCTTTTTGAAAATATTCAGTGTTTTGGCCTCAACCACTTTCTGCAGTAGAGAATTCCACAGGTTCTCCAGTCCCTGGGTGAAGACATTTCTTCTCATCTTAGTCTTCAATGGCCTGCCCTGTAATCCTTAGACTGTGACCTCTGGGAGAAAACCAGAATTTCTCCTATGTCAGCCCAACGGAAGAACAAGGGCTGATGCTACAAAAGACTGTAAGACATTAGGGACACACACTCCACCTTCCAAAGCCACCAGCTCTGCTTCTCCATTCAACGAAACGTCATTCAAATGGATAAAGTGATCTCCGTTATGGGTCATAGTTTCTTCCAGTGTTGAATTGAATTTCTTAACAGATTTAATAAATTTTATAGAAATTGCACATAATTGATTGGCTGCCCATATTAGGTAACTGCAATCATGAGCCCATCCCTCCCAATAAAATCAACAAAGACTCTCTTTAAAACCACCATTTTACTCAAGCATTGAGTCTTCTGACCTAATATCTCTTTAAGTGGCTAAATGTCATGCATTAGTAGGTGCAAAATACTGTAAGTATTGGAAATACGAAATAAAAACAGGGAGTGCTACAGAAACTCAACAGGTCTGGAGAGAGAAAGCAAAGTTAACAATTCAAGTCCAGTCACCCCAAGGGTCATTGAACCTGAAGCATTAATTCTGTTTCTCTCTCCACAGATGCTGCCAGACCTGCTGAGTTTCTCCAACACTCTCTGATTTTTAAACAAATTTTGTTTCAGTATCATACTTTGTTCTGCGGTGATGCTAAAGGTGCTATTGAAATGCACATTGTTGTCTTTGTAGCAGTGCACTATCTTCAGCTCTGAGCCAGTGGAGGATATAGTTTTCCCTGTGAGCTGACAGGCAAGGGGAGTAGTTTAACCACCATGCATTTTATTTACAGCTCTTTTGTTCCAGATTTTGTAGTTATAACCTGACAGACCTACCGCTGACAAGCTAACAGCAGGAAGCTCTCTCTTTGCAGGAAGGCAGCTTTTATACTCTAACCCACATGTCTACAACTGGTCTCTTCCTGGCACTTTCCTGCCTGAGCTTTCAGATCTGCAAATTGCTGCCAAGGGGGGCAGTGTGTCCAAGTCTCCATGGATACGCCGCACTGTGCTGACATCCTCAGCGGGAGTCCAGCTTCTGAGCTTTGCAAAATTCAAGCATTTTGAAGATGGTAAGAGCCCAAACTCCCTGTGTGAAGGGAACTGTCCCCATTCTCAACGGGGATTCAATCAGATAAGGATGTACAGTACTGGGAGTTTACTCAGCCCAGCATATCTGAGCTAGCACTTTGAAAGAGCTATCTGATTAGTCCCCCTCTCTCCAGCCCTTCAATTGTATTCCTTCAGATGTTTATTTTGTTCGTTCCTGGGCTGCGGACATCAATGGCTGGGCCAGCACTTACTTCCCATCCCCAGGTGCTCCTTGGGTAGGTGGGGGTGAGCTGCCTTCATGAACCGCTGCAGTCTGCATGAGTTGTAGGTTGACCTACAATTCCCGTAGGGAGGGAATTCCAAGATTTTGACCCAGTGACACTGAAGGAACCAATGGCGTGCAGCTGGGAGGCAGTAGGGTTTGTGGGCCTGGAGGGTGTTGTTAGAGGAATCTTAGTGAGCTGTTGCAGTGCATCTTGTAGATGGTACACACTGCTGCTACTGAGCGACAGTGGGCTTGATATTGAATTCTAGTGTTCTGATTATGCTTTGATTTTTCTCCTGAAATTTGCCTGCCACAGTTAATTCCCAAAGACTCAATTCTGTTCTCTCTTTATTCAGGATGTTATAGAATATCCTATCAGTGTCTATTATTGCAGAGTTTCTCTCTCTCTCTGTCTCTCTGTTCGGGATATTATAGAGGGTTGTTAACCCCACACATTGTGAATGGGGACATGGCAATATTTAATATGAAACTGAAAAGATTGACCTAATTTTGGACCCATGTTTCCATGTGCTTCAAACTGTGTGATTAAAATATGACAACAGGAAGTAATGGTGAGGGAGTAACAGCAGATGTTTGATTTTGAATATGCTCTTGCTGCATCTTTCACCATCGGTGCATGTCGTCAAAATTCTTCAGATATTTATGCAGCCTGGGTTGCACAGGACCTGAGGACAGATTTGTTGGCACAAACTTGGAACGGGACCAAGGAAGAGCTCCCTTCGAACTGCTCCCTCCCCAAACACATCTACAATGTCGCAAGGGTCAAACTGCCAGGGCCAGCCAGCTTCTACTCGGACAATGACCACTCCAAGTGGTGCGTCTCCCTGCGCTACCATGAGCAGTGGGTTTGTATCGGAGATCTCAATCGGTCAGTCGGCCAAATGTGGAGAAGTGGGGGGCTTCTCTGCACACAGCACCCAAATATTTACCAAGTTCTGCGGAGGTCAGTCTCCTGGTACAATAACTGCACAGACTCTCTGTAGTGGGACAAGAGGGCAGCTGGCACCAAGTTTTTAGTCATTGCTGTGACAGCATAGCCCTTAGACAACATGCCCCGCTTCTACCTTTCCTCTTAGTCTGGCAGATTAAATGAAGCAGCAACAGAGACTGTCGGTATACCTCCCTTCTCAACGCCATCATCTGTGTCAGTTGAAATCTAGTCCACCTTGCAAACCACAACGTGTCTCTTTCAAGAAATAATTTTTACAATTTGGATTCCTCCTTCCCTCCATCCAAACTGGAGTTTTCTGGGTTTACCTGTGGAACCTTTGTACAACAATATCAAACATCATAAATATTAAATGAGTCATTATTTCAGCCTGTCGAAGATACAAAACCTACAAAACATTCACTTTCTGAGAAAAAATCTTATTTTGATCTTATGTGGAAGATGTGATGCTGATATTTTCTCATCAAACTGCTCAGATATTCTGTCACACACTTCTGGGGCAGGTAGAGCTTGAAGGCGATCCTCCTAACTCAGAGGTAGAGACGCCACCACGTCACCACATGAGACTGGCTAAGTTAAATGTCATGTATTATTTTAGATATTGGTTTGTTAATCGGTTAATTCTAATTGCTTAATATGCCAATCATATTCTGCGTGGAGACGAAATAATGTGAACCACATGATTTGGTCTCTGATAGAGCCTTGTGGAACTTGTAAGATGCAGTAAGATGTGTTCCAATAAAACTGCTGCTTCACATACCTCTGCAGACACATGAAGCATTTTGTGTTAGACTGTAAGGCCATAAGATACAGGAGTAGAAATAGGCCATTCAGCCCATCGGGCCTGCTCTACCATTTGATCGTAGTTGATTTGTTTCTCAGCCCCATTCTTCTGCCTTCTCCCTGTGGCCCTTGATCTCCTTACTAAACAGGAACTTATTGACCCCTGTCTTAAATACACTCGAGGACATGACCTCCACAGCCTTTGGCAGCAGTGAATTCCACCAGATTCACCGCCAAGGGTGAGTGAGACAGATTTTCAGTCAGTAAGGGAATTAAGGAGCAGGGGGAAAAGACAGTTAAGAAGAGTTGAAGATTATCAGATCAGCCATGATCTCATTGAACAACAGAACTGATTGTCACCTAAGTCCTGTACAACTGCAGCAAAACTCAACTTACTCCTATACTCATAGAATCCCTACAGTGCGGAAGCTGGCCATTCAGCCCATCAAGTCCACACTGGCTCGCCAAAGAACATCCCACCCATTCACCCTACTCTATCCCCGTGACCATGTATTTCCCAATGGCTAATCCACTTAAGCAGCACATCCTGGTACACGCTGGGCAATTTAATTGACTATATAAACCTTGTCAACTACAGACAATAAACCAGGAACTGATTCTACAACCTACCCACTCAATACCAAACTCAGGTCTCTCACTCCTGCATTTCCTTTCTAGTAAACTACATATACAAAAAGTAAGTACTTTATCTCTTTTTCTCAATGCTCGCTCAGTCAGACTGCGAACCTAGTTCCTCAGCAGCCAAGGACAGTAGGGCTGCCGAGGCTGGAGTCGAGAGATAACACAGTGTGGAGCTGGATGAACACAGCAGGCCAAGCAGCATCAGAGGAGCAGGAAAACTGATGTTTCGGGTTGGGACCCTTCAGAAACATCAGCTTCCCTGCTCCTCTGATGCTGCCTGGCCTGCCATGTTCCTCCAGCTCCACACTGTGATATCTCCTCAGCAGCCTAACCTAGCCTATTTGTTGAGTTACAATTTTACCTCTATCCCTCGATTAATAAACATTTGTCTCTCACAGATTTAAATTTAACAATTAAATTAGCATCAGCTGCTGATTGCGGTAGAGCGTTCCAAATCTCTACAACTCTTTGCTTTCTAACATAAAAATTGAAAGAACTGCAGATGCTGTAAATCGAAAACAAAAAAACAAAAACTGCTGGAAAAGCATCTATGGAGAGAAATCAGAGTTAACATTTCGGGTCGGGTGACCTTTCCTCAAAACAGGTTATCTCTGATTTCTCTGCACAGAGGCTGTCAAACCGGCTGAGGTTTTCCAGCAATTTCTTTTTTGCTTGTTTAACATTTCTACTGAATGGTTTGGCTCTAATTATCAGACTATGCCCCCTGGTTCTACAATCTTCAACCAGTGGAAATAGCTAAGCTTTGTTTACTCTGCTCTTCCCTTTTAATGTCCTCTAAACCTCTGTTAGATCACCTCTTAATCTTCTAAATTCTAGACAATAACGGCCTGTGTAATCTCTCCTCATAATTTAACCCCTGAAGTCTAGGTATTATCTTTGTAAACTGTGTTGAATTCCTTCCAGGCCCAAAGCATTCATTTGAGTCCCTCTAAATCATTGAGCCATATTCTGAAATTGTTGTGGCCCAGCTTTCAGACCTGTTAATTTTTCCAGTACTCTTTCTTTTACTAATTATAACTTTCTACAGTTATTCCTTCACAGTAGACTCTTGCTTAGAACACAAGAACATAAGAAATAGGAGCAAGAGTGGGCCATCTGGCCGATCAAGCCTGCTTGCTTTCCCAGCATTTCTGGGAAGTTATTTGTGTCTTCTTTTGAGAAAATAGAACTAGAGCAGTTGTTTATTTGCCCTGGAATTTCCTTGTTTTTGATGATCAAATCTTCAGTTTTGGATTGTAAAAGGACCAGCTTTTGTCTTTGTTAATCTTTTTCTTTTTGAATATTTACAGAAGCTCTTACAGTCTGCTTTTATATTCTTTGCCAATTTATTCTCAAACTCTATTTTACCTTCTGAATTAATCAATTAATCTCTTGGTTGCCCTTTGCTGAATTCTAAATTGCTCCCAATTGTCGGGCTTACTACTTTTCTTGAGCAACTTTATCCTGTTTCAATCTATTAATATCCTTGATTTCTTATATCAGCCACGTTTTTTGTCCTTTCCCTGTGAGAAAAGAATGTATAACTGTTGTAATGTATGCAGATGTTACTTGTATATTAACTGTAAATTAGTTACAGAGGACGGTAAGAGAAAACATTTTACCTGGAACCCTACAGACACAGTATCCAGTTCCAGGTACAACAAAAATATAAATTACTGGAAAAGCTTTTCTAGCAATTTCAGTTTTCGTTTCTCGTTTACAGCATCTGCAGTTCTTTTGGTTTTTAGCTATTTCTGTGTGATCTGATATCATAAAGACAGCTCCTTTCGCACATGCTCAGCAACCACATCTAGAGAAAAGATATAATTCTCCGTACTTAGCAGTGAAGCCATTATTTGTATCAGGTTGCATTCGGACAAGAAAATCTCTGTAATAGTCACAGTCTTTGGCTACAGTGACCTCATCACAGGGAGAGGAAACTATGTTCTGGCAGCAGTTGTGATCCATAACAGCCTTGACACATCTGTACGGTTGAGAATAGAGAGATCCCACATGGGTCCCCCGTGGATCATGGGAAATAGCCTGCATAAAAACTTAGCACAGCAATTGTCTTGACAACCACTGAGATGGGATGCTCCTTCAGGTTACCCCCTCAGGGCCTAGCAGTTGGTAAAGCTCTGAGGAGATCCTCAGTCTGCAGATGATACAGCACCGCACTCTATCCAGTGGAAATAGCTTCCGGGATAATAGACTCAGGGCATCCTGCACCTCCTGTGGGATGTGAGGGGACAGTCTCCAGGTGGAGGCTGCTCAACAGCTGCAGGATGTTGCTGCTGGTCTAGGACTTGTTGGAGCATCTGTTCCTCCTCCATTTCTCTGTACCACCATAGTCCTGTGGCTGCAGAGACAATGACTTCTGTTATTACTGCATCCTTTGACAATGGCTCTAATGACCCTGTGAGTGGAATATCAGAAAGAGAACAGGCCCTTAGCAATGGGAATGGCTAGCATTCACATCACATATGAGTTTATTCCTCCCATTCAGTTGGGCCTGGAAGACTCAAACAGGAAGAGCCAGACGATACTTCTACATGGAAACAAACCCAGTCCGCCCAATCTCTGTTCATCTCTGAAATTCTCCAGCCCAGGCAGCATCCTGGTAAATCCCACCTTTGGAGTTGGGAGAAAGGCATAATGCATAAATAAATCTATATGAATGATAAATGGAAAGAAAGCAAAACAATGAGCACTAATGAGTTGTTAATGCATGCAAATGGACTTCTGAGAACTGATAACACCCTTGGTTGGAAACTCGGATTTTATTTTCACGGCATCAGGAATCTCACTCTGCTGCTTGGCCATGCTAAATAGCCCATAGTGTCCAAGGGTGTGCAGGTTAGGTGGATTATCTATGGGAAATGAAGGGTCACAGCAATAGGGTAGGGGGCTGGGTCTGGGTGGGATGCTCTTTGGAGGGTCAGTATAGACTCGATGGGCCAAATGGCCTGCTTCCACACTGTAGGGATTCTATGATTCCAATCTCACCATATTTTTTCAACTGTCTCATCATTACTCATATCTTTCAGGGAGTGGGGAAACTCGGCACGCTATCAGCAAACTTGGCGTCAGTTTAAGTTCCTGATTCCAAATGCATACATCTTCGACAGAAGCTGGGACTAATTCCGATAAACTGAGTGGGTTTATTACATAATACTTAATAGCTAGTTACATTACGCCTCTGAAACATAAGGGTCTCTTGAGAACCCAACTTAAGAGTCAATACACTTTATTGTTAGTGAGATGGACTAATCGTTGGAAGGTCAACATCGAGACCAGGATGCTGGTTCGCTCCTTTCAGAAACAGTCCTTGAGGATTCATTTGGGAGGAGGGAGGTCTTACCTTCCATTCTGAGTTGACCACTTCTGGTAGGAACTGCTGTTTACAACAGGAGGGAATTAAACTGTACTTATATTAAACTGTACTGTGCTTATGTAGAAAGGCTAGCGATGTTGGACTAGCCAAGCTGCTCTTTAGAGAGTTGGCAAAGGCTCAACAGGCTGAGTGGCCTCATTCTGTGCGGTAAGAATTGTCTGACTTAATGGCTTCTTGTTTCTAAATTTCTTCACGTGAAATATCCGAAATGTTCTGAAAGCACACAACGCCAGGTTATTGTCCACAAGGCTTATGGTGCTGTGTGATTACTGACACTGTGCACCCCAGTCCAAGAGCAGCACCTCCACTTCAAAATACTGTGGGCTTTGCAGAAGATTTAATTGATCAGAAGCATCTCCCTGTCGATTGCACAAGTTATCATTCCCTGCTCCTCCATTTATACAGATATATAAATGGCCTTCCGTGTTCATTGTTGTCCTTTTTGAATGTCTTCTGTGAATGCATTAACCTAAAGCCATAGCTCAGATCAGATTACATTTGAAAGAGCGTGACATTTTCAACGTAAGGAATAAATTACAGTCACTGCCCAGGATCAGGAGATAAACGTGGAGGACAAAGGCAATTCATCAGGTCATTACCAGTTTGCATTTATGAAGTCAAAAGAAATGCTTGATTGCAAGGATCATAACATTAACTGTATGAGATTGTGCTAATAAGTAATTCACCTTCCTTTTGCGAGTTACAAAAACAATTTATTTCATATAATACCTTTATGGAGATTATATATCAAAATTTTAAACTGAGCCAAATAAGGAAATGTCAGACAACAGGACACTGGGGCAGAAGTAGGCCATTCAGCCCATCAAGTCTGCTCTGCCATTCAATGAGATCGTGGCTGATCTGATAATCCTCAACTCCACTTTGCTGCCTTTTCTCCATAACCCTTGATTCCCTTACTGATTAAAAATATCAGACTAATGGCCCAGCCTCGACAGCACTCTGCAGTAAGAATTCCACAGATTCACTCCCCTCTGAGAGAAGAAATTCCTCCTCATCTCTGTCTTAAATGTGCAATCCCTTATTCTCAGAATGTGACAAAATAAAACAGAGAACTGTGGGTGCTGAGATCTGAATTCTACAAAATCAGAAACTGCTGGAGAGACACAGCAGCTCTGTGATATCACTCCCTGCAATTTCGCTTCAAGTCACTCACATAGATGATAGATCACCATCCTGACTTGGAAATATATCGCCGTTCCTTCAGTGTCACTTGGTCAAAACCCTGGAATTCCCTCACTCATGGCATTGTGGGTCTACCTATAGCATATGGACTGCAGTGGTTCAAGATGACAGCTCCCCCTGACCTTCTCAATGGGCAATAAATGCTGGCATAGCCTCTGATCCCTGTGTCCCATGACAAAGTGATAAACATATGAAGCAGCCTTTGAACAGCTGCAGTTGTCTCAGTGCCAGTGTCGCTGGGGACCAGCACATGGAAGAACTGAAGCAAACTCCATTCCCGTGGATATTCCATCCCTTTCCTTTTGGAGGGTGACTCAGCACGTTTGTAATGCTGCACATTACCTTGAGATGAGATCTGGACATTTAATCCTTTGCGAACTGAGCTGACCTTTATTCCTAGGACATTGTCTGACCAGCACCCCACTTCGACATTCCTGCTGATGTAAATCTCCTCCTGCCAGTTCACATTCCCTACCCTAAGCCATGTAGAGTCTTAGAGTTTTACAGCATGGAAACAGGCCCTTCGGCCCAAATTGTCCATGTTGCCCAGTTTTCACAAGTTAAACGAGTCCCATTTGCTTGTGTTTAGTTCATATCACTCCATACTTAACCATATTACTGTCCAACTGTTTCTTCAATGATGAAATTGCACTCACTTCCATCAATGCCTCTGCAGCCTGTTCGCACCATTCACCTCTATCTGTGTGTAAACTTGTCCCTCTGGACTCTTTTGTATCTTTCCCCTTACACTTTAAATCTATGCCCTCTAGTTTTAGTCTTCCCTACCATGGGGAACCTTCAGCACATTATCAATGACAATGAGCACCTCGCCAAGATCTTCCTCACGCCTCCACTTCTCTTCTTCAAACAACCATCAAACCTTAAAAAGGCTGTTGTTCACAGCAAACTACCCAGCCTTCAGGACAGCATCGACCACAACACCACACAACCCTGTCATTGTAATCTCTGTAAGACGTGTCAGATTATCGACATGGACACCACCATCACACGTGGGAACACCACCCACACGTACACGGCACATACCCATGTGATTCGGCCAACGTTGCCTATCTCATACGCTGCAGTCAAGGATGACCTGAGGTGTGGTATATTGGCGAGACCACGCAGATGCAACAATAATGGCTGAATGGGCACCGCACAACAATTGCCAGACAGGGATGTTCCCTTCCAGTCGGGGAACACTTCAGCAGTCAAGGACATTCAGCCACGGATCTTTCGGAAAACGTCCTCCAAGGCGGACTTTGGGATAGACAACAATGCAGAGTTGCTGAGCAGAGGCTAAGAGTCAAGTTCGATCCCTATAAGGAGAGTCTCAACTGGGATCTTGGGTTCATGTCACACTACATGTTACTCCACCACACTATACAATCTCATATACACACACACACACACACACACACACACACACACACACACACACACACACACACACACACACACATGCATTGCCTGACCTGGGCTGGTATACTGAGGGAAACTTTTAGTGACCTCAGAGCGGTGACTTGAAAGAAATTTGGGAATCTGCATGTTAATCTTTTCTAACTGATCAAAGATTTAACATCTTAGGTTTGATCAACACGACATCAGTTCTATTACCCTATGATCTTTTGCATATAAATTCTGTGCCTGATGCCACCTCTGTCATTGACCCCTGAGAAAGCAGTGAGGCTCCAAAAGCTTGTGTCTGTAAATAAATCAGTTGGACTATAACCTGGCGTGGTGAGATTTTTGACCTTATCCCTCCCAGCCCAACACCAGCACCTCCACATCATGGGAAAAAAACAGTTGGCTATCTACCTTATCTATCCATGCTTCTCATGATTTTATAGACCTCTAAAATGTTACCCATCAATCTCCTACACTCCAGGGAAAAGATATCCAAAGCTTAGGTTCCTGTATCGAAACTCTCTTCTAGCATCGGGAAGCCACATTGACCTCACGCTCACTCACTTCCATTCCAACAAAGCATTGTTTTCTTTCTGCAAACATGGCCATAACCCTCCAATACTCTGTCAGCGAGTCAAGCTCCTAAATGTCTGGCCTTCTCAAACTCTGTTCTCTCTGCTTGGTGTTAAACACTCCAGGCAGTGACAGAGTGATAAAGACGCTGGGTCGGCCATCCAGCAGCCCAGGCCAACATTCCGGGGACATGCGCCTGAATCCCAACATGCCAGTTGTCAATCTTTAGATCTGGAATGAAAAGCTAGCCTGACGACGATGATGGGAGCATAGTCCAAGAATGAGGAACAGGAGAGATGCTAGAAAATGCTTCTACATATGAAGGATGCAAGAGCTTTAGAACTCTCTTCCACAAGCAGTGAATGCTGGATCAGTGTTGATTTTAAGATTGTGGTAGACACATATTTGTTGAGCAATGATATTAATGGAAATGGGCTAAAGGCAGGTACATGGAGTTAAGCCACAGGTTAGTCACGATCTCATTGAATGGCAGAACAGGCTTGAGGGGCTGAATGGCCTACTCCTGTTCCTAGTTTCCTATGCTCACACATGACCAATGACAAATGTTGTAAAATCCCATCTCATTCACTAATACTTTTCAAGGAATGAAATCTTCCAGACCCACAGCAATTTGGTTAACTCTTAATTTTTTTAATCTCTTGTGGGAGCTGGATGTTGCTGGCTGGGCCCAGCATTTCTCGCCCATCCCTAGTTGCCCCTTGAGAAGGTGGGGGTCAGCTGCTGTATTGAACCAGTGCAGTCCACCTGCTGTGGGTTCACCCACAGTGCCATTAGGGAGGTAATTCCAGATTTTGATCCAGCGACACTGAAGGAACGGCGATATAGTTCCAAGTCAGGATAGTGAATGGCTTGGAGGGGAACTTGGAGATGGTGGTGTTCCCATGTATCTGCTGCCATTGTCCAACTAGAAAGTAAAGACCGTGGGGTTGGAATTTGCTATTGAAGGAGCCTTGGTAAGTTTTTGCAGGGCACCTCGTAGATAGTACCCACTGCTGTAACTGCGTCGGTGGTGGTGGGAGTGGGGTGTTTGTGGATGTGGTGCCAATCAAATGGGCTGCTTTGTCCTGGATGGTGTCAAGTTTCTTGAGTGTTGTTGGAGCTGCCCCCATCCAGGCAAGTGGGGAGTATTCCATCACACTCCTGACTTGTGCTCAGGATATGGGCCAAGCATAGGCAAATGGGATGAGTTAAGTTTGGGAAAATCTTTCAGCATAGACGAGTTGGACAGAAGGGTCTGTTTCCGCATTATATGACTCTATGATGCCTTCTAGATGATGGAAAGGCTTTGGGGAGTCAGGAGCGAGGTACTTGCTGCAGGATTCTTAGCCTCTGACCAGCTCTTATATCCGCCATGTTTATGTGACAAGTCAAGTTGAAACTTCTGGTCAATGGTAACCCCCACGAGGTTGATAGTGAGGGATTCAGTGATGGTAACACCATTGAATGTCAAAGGATAGTGGTTAGATTGTCCCTTATTGGTGATTGTCATAGTCTAGCATTTGTGTGGCATGAATGCTGCTGCCATCTGGGCAATGAGGAAGGGCAATCAACCCAGGCCAAGCCTCAGCCCACAAACATATTTTAAGAATTTGGCCATGCCCCAACTACTTGGCCCCTAAACTCTGGAATCCCCTCCTTCTTCAGCCCTCTATCGTTCACCTTGCTTTCCCCTTTTGAGATCATCCTTGAAATTTCCCTCTTGGATCAAGCTTTTCATCGCCTGACCCAATATCTCATTATGAGACCAGCATGGAATTTTGTTTGACAATTACAGAACGCTCTGGAATGTTTACATCCAAAGGTCAATACATAAATGCCAGTTTTTGTTTTTGCATGATTGATGAAAATCTTAGCTTAAAACATCCCTTTGATTCCCGCCAAAAAATCTGAACTGAGCAAAATGTTTAGTTAAACTTTGGGAATAAATCGCATTTGCTGCTTTGGTTAGGATAATGTCATACAGCAGGGAAACAGGCCTTTCAGTCACCATGTCTATGCTGGCCGGCAAACACCAAACTACAATAATCCCATTTATCTGCACTTGGTCCATAAACTACTAGGCCCTGGCATTTTAAATGCTTGTCCAGATGCTTCGTTAATGTCGTGAGAATACCTGCCTTCACTACCCTCTCTGGCAGCAACTTTCGTATTTCTACCACTCCCTGGTCAACTTAAAGCTGTGCCCTCTGGTCTGAGTCATATCTGCCATGGGGAAACCCATACTCCACTCTGTCTATATCACTTATAATTGTGTATACCTCAATCAGAGCACCTTCCAGCCTTTTCAGCTCCAAGGAAAACAAACCCAGCGTATCCAGTATTTCCCCACAGCTAGACTTTTCATCCCAGGTGACATCCTGGTGAAGTAATAAAATGTGAAGCTGGATGAACACAGCAGGCCAAGCAGCATCTCAGGAGCACAAAAGCTGACGTTTCGGGCCTAGATCCTTCATCAGAGAGGGGGATGGGGAGAGGGTTCTGGAAACCCTCACCCCATCCCCCTCTCTGATGAAGGGTCTAGGCCCGAAACGTCAGCTTTTGTGCTCCTGAGATGCTGCTTGGCCTGCTGTGTTCATCCAGCCTCACATTTTATTATCTTGGATTCTCCAGCATCTGCAGTTCCCATTATCTCTGACATCCTGGTGAATATCCTCTGCACCCTCTCCAACACAATCATGTCCTTCCGATAGTGTGGTGACCAGAACTGCACACAGTATTCTAGCTGTGGGCTAACTAATGTTATATGAAGTAGTAACAAGACTTCCCTGCTCCTATGTTCAACGCCACGGCTAAAGAAGGAAAGCATCCCATTTGCTTTCTTCACCACACTGTCTACCTGTGCTGACACCTTCAGGGACCTATGGACTTGTGGACCAAGGTCCCTTTGTTCCTCAGTACTGCCTAGGGAGCTTCTGTTCATTGTGTAATGCTGCCCTTATCAGACCTCCCAAAATGCACCACCACATATTTATTGGAATTAAATTCCTTCTGCTGTGGTTCTGCCCAATTTATCAGCTGATTCTTATCAGACTGTAGCCTGAGGTCATCCTCCTCACCATCAAAAACAGCCCTAAATTTTGTGTCATCTGAAAACTTACTAATTATACCTTCTACATTCATATCCAATTCATCAATACACATACCAAACAGCAAGGGTCCCAGTATCAATCCCTGTGCTATAATGCTGGTCACGGTCTTCCAATTACCATCACCCACCATTATCATTTGTTTCATGTTTGCGATCCAATTTTGGAACCTGTTTGCCTGGATCCCATGTGCTCTTCACTCTTGGGCCAGCCTTAGGCAACTTTGTCAAAGACATTACTGATTTCCATGTAAACCACATCAACTGTTCTCCCCTTATTAATATGTTCAGTCACATTTACATAAAGCTCCATGAAATTAATCAGACAGGATTCCCTCAAACAAATCTAAGCTGACTATCCCTGATCATTCCTGCTTTTTCAAATATTGATTACTCATGTCCCTCAGAAATTTTCCCAACTATGTCCCACCCCTGACCTCGGATTAACTGGCCAGTAATTATCTGGCCTGTCCTTGCTGTCCTTCTTGAACAAAGGAACCACTTATCCCTCACCTTAAACCCCAGGAACCCACTGCAGGGAGAGGCAGTGGCCTAGTGGTATTATCACTGGACAGTTAATCCAGAGACCCAGGGAATGTTCTGGAACTCGGATTCAAGCTCTGCCACGTTAGATATGGAATTTGAATTCAATAAATATCTGGAATTAAGAATCTAATGATGACCATGAATCCGAAGCCAATTGTTGGGAAAAACCCATCTGGTTCATTAATGTCCTTTAAGGAAGGAAACTGCCATCCTTACCTAGTCTGGCCTACATGTGATTCCAGTGATGGGGTTGACTCTTAGCTGCTCTCTGGGCAATTAGGGATGGACAATAAATGCTGCCTGGCCAGTGATGTCTTCAGCTTGTGAATGAATAAAGAGGGAAAAATCTCCACCCGGGCACCAGCAGTCTCCTCTCTTGTCTCCCATAGCAGCCTGGAAGATGCCTCATCATGCTCTAGGGATTTATGCACTTTTACGCCCGCTAAAACATCTAATATCTACTACGTATTAATCTTAGCATGTTCTAGAACCTCACTATCCCAACTGAAATCCCTGCCTGCATAGCCTTTCTCCTGAGTGAATGTTCAGATAGGACCTCACCCATGGCCACAGGCTCCACACACACAGACTGCCAGTCTGGCCTCTAACAGGCCCCATTCTTTCTTAGGGAATCCACTTACTCTTAACATACTGATAAAATGCTTTTGGGTTTTCCTTGATCTGATCTGCTAATGATGTTTCATGGCTCCTCTTCACCTTCATTTCTTTTTTAAAGCCTCTCCTCTTACATTTCTGCAAATTTTGAACGGCCTCCTCTGTTTTTAATACGCTGTACCCGACAAATGCTTCCTTCTTTTTCTTTTGCAAGCTCTTGCTATCCCTTGACAGCCAGGTTCTCTGGATTGTTGCCGATGCCCTTCACTCTTAGAGGAACACGCTGACCCTGAACTCTCACCACATTAGTTTTAAAAGACTCCAACTTCCGAAATGTTGATTTACCTCTGGCTTTGTATCCCTGCTAGATCCTGTCGAAAAATGTTAGAATTGGGCTTCTCCCCATTCAGATCCTTATCATTATTGCTCTCCATCATGATTTTGAAACTTACAGAGTTATGGTCTGCAACCCAGAATGCTCAGGTTATAACTTTTCATTTATGTTTGACAAACATAACTCTGCAATTATTGTAAAAGTTGTAAGATTGCTTCCACCTAGTGGTTCTTGTGTACATTAATTCCACCGTTGAGCGCTATGGCAGAAAATTTCCTACTTCTTATCAAAAATGGCTAAACAGGTTGGGCCTTTGTTTCAGAGATAGTAGGAACTGCAGATGCTGGAGAATCTGAGATATACAAGGTGTAGAGCTGGATGAACACAGCAGGCCAAGCAGCATCAGAGGAGCAGGAAGGCTGACGTTTCAGGCCTAGACCCTTCTTTAGAAATGGGGGACGGGAAAGGGGGATCTGAAATAAATAGTGGGGGGGAGGCAGATAGAAGATGGATAGAGGAGAAGATAGGTAGAGAGGAGACAGACTATCAAAGAGGCGGGGATGGAGCCAGTAAAGGTGGGGAGTTAGGGAAGGTATACGTCTGTCCAGGGAGGATGGACAAGTCAAGGGGGCGGGATGAGGTTAGTAGGTAGGAGATGGGGGTGGGGCTTGAGGTGGGAGGAGGGGATAGGTGGGAGGTAGGACACGTTTAGTAGGCAGGGAGGAGCTGGGCTGGTTTTGGGATGCAGTAGGGGAAGGGGAGATTTTGAAGCTTGTAAAGTCCACATTGATACCATTGGGCTGCAGGGTTCCCAAGCGGAATATGAGTTGCTGCTCCTGCAACCTTTGGGTGGGATCATTGTGGCACTGCAGGAGGCCCATGATGGACATGTCATCTGCGGAATGGGAGGGGAGTTGAAATGGCTTGCGGCTGGGAGGCATAGTTGTTTATTGCGAACCAAGCATAGGTGTTCTGCAAAGAGTGATCTTATTGAAACATGTAAGTTTCTGAGGGGACTTGGCAGAGGACATTTTGAAAGGATCTTTCCACTTGTGACAGAATCTCAAACTTGGGGAGATAGTTACAGAATGAGGGAATACTCATTTAGATCTGAGATGTCCATGAACTAGTTCTCCCCCAGGGCGGTGAATGTTTGAAATTCTTTACCCCAAAGAGTGTGGAGGTGAGATCACAAAGTATTTAAAGAGAGGGTAGATAGATTTTTGAAATATCAGAGAGTTGAGGCCTGCAGGTGATCAGTAATGACCTTGTTAAATGACAACGCAGGCTTGAGAGGCCAAATAGCTGACTCCAATTTCTAACAGTCTTAGAACATAGAACATAGAACATTACAGCACAGTACAGGCTCTTCGGCCCTCGATGTTGTGCCGACCTGCCATACCAATCTGAAGCCCATCTAACCTACACATTCCATGTACGTCCATATGCTTGTCCAATGATGACTTAAATGTACTTAAAGTTGGTGAATCTACTACCGTTGCAGGCAAAGCATTCCATTCCCTTACTACTCTCTGAGTAAAGAAACTACCTCTGACATCTGTCCTATATCTTTCACCCCTCAATTTAAAGCTATGCCCCCTCGTGCTCGCCGTCACCATCCTAGGAAAAAGGCTCTCCCTATCCACCGTATCTAACCCTCTGATTATCTTATATGCCTCAATTAAGTCACCTCTCAACCTTCTTCTCTCTAATGAAAACAGCCTCAAGTCCCTCAGCCTTTCCTCGTAAGACCTTCCCTCTCTACCAGGCAACATCCTAGTAAATCTCCTCTGCACCCTTTCCAAAGCTTCCACATCCTTCTTATAATGCAGTGACCAGAACTGTATGCAATACTCCAAGTGCGGCTGCACCAGAGTTTTGTACAGCTTCACCATAACCTCTTGGTTCCGGAACTCGATCCCTCTATTAATAAAAGCTAAAACACTGTATGCCTTCTTAACAGCCCTGTCAACCTGGGTGGCAACTTTCAAGGATCTGTGTACATGGACACCGAGATCTCTCTGCTCATCTATACTATTAAGAATCTTACCATTAACCCTGTACTTTGCCTTCGGGTTACTCCTACCAAAGTGCATCACCTCGCACTTGTCTGCATTAAACTCCATTTGCCACCTCTCAGCCCAGCTCTGCAGCTTATCTATGTCTCTCTGTAACCTACAACATCCTTCGTCACTATCCACAACTCCACCGACCTTAGTGTCGTCTGCAAATTTACTAACCCATCCTTCTACGCCCTCATCCAGGTCGTTTATAAAAATGACAAACAGCAGTGGACCCAACACCCACCCTTGCGGTACACCACTAGTAACTGGTCTCCAGGATGAACATTTCCCATCAACTACCACCCTCTGTCTTCTTTCAGCAAGCCAATTTCCAACCCAAACTGCTATATCTCCCACAATCCCATTTTTCTGCATTTTGTACAATAGCCTACTGTGGGGGGGCACTAAGGTTAGTGATGAAGGTTTTCAATTGAGAATGTTCTTCTTAACCCTTTGGAGATAACTACTTGCACTGTCACTTCTCTCCTTTATTTTCAATAGAATCCCTACAGTGTGGAAGCAGGCCATTCGGCCCAACAAGTCCACACCGACTCTCCGAATAGCTTCCCACCCAGACCCATCCCCCTCCCCTTTACCTGTAACCCTGTATTTCCCGTGGCTAATGCACCTAATCCACACATCCCTGAACACTATGAGACAATTTAGGATGGCCAATCCACCTAGCCTGCACGTCTTTGGGCTGTGGGAGGAAACCAGAGCACCCGAAGGAAACCCACGCAAATGTGGGGAGAACGTGCAAACTCCACACAGATAGTTGCCTGGGGGTGGAATTGAACTCGGTCCCTGGTGCTGTGAGGTAGCAGTGCTAACCCCTGGGCCACCATGCCGCCCCAGACCAATGCTTATCCCTCCAGCGACACCAAAATAATGAGTAAATGAAGTGACTGTTTTGTAGAGCACCTACATTCCTTCCACAAAAATGACTCTGAACTTCCAGTTGCCTGCCACTTCAACACAACACTGTATTTCCGGGCCCATGTCTCTGTCTCAGGCTTGCTGCAGTGAAGCTCAGTACAACACCTCATCTTTCACTTGGGAACTCTATAGCCTTCTAGAATCAACATCGAGTTCAACAATTTTAGGGCTTGAGGCATCTTTTCCTATGTCGTTACGCCAACCCCCACACACCAGGCCTTGTTATACATTGTCTGCTTTTATGCACACTCCATTGCTAGCCACCAACAGTTCCCATTAGTAATCATTTATTCTCCTAAGCTGATCTTTATCCTCTCGTTTTGGCTGCCCACCTGTTCTTCTCTCTTTTGGGTTCTATCTCCACCTATCGTTTGCTCCTTACACCCTCCCCGCATCTCACGTTCTGCATGAAAGCAACTTTTTTCCCAGCTACCATCAGTTCTGAAGAAGGGTCACAGGACCCGAAATGTTAACACTGCTTTCTCAGCACAGATGCTGCCAGATTTGCCTACAGCCATACTAGTCTGAAAATGCCCGATCTCGTCTGATCTCGGAAGCTAAGCAGACTCTGGCCTGGGTAGTACTTAAAATGTGGAAGCATTGGAAAAGGTGCAGAGGAGATTTACCAGGATGTTGCCTGGTCTGGAGCACAGGCCCTATGAAGAAAGGCTGAGGGACTTGCGTCTGTTCTCATTGGAGAGAAGGAGGCTAAGAGGGGATTTAATAGAGACGTACAAGATGATCAGAGGATTAGATAGGGTGGACAGTGAGATTCTTTTTCCGAGGATGATGACTTCAGCTTGTAGGAGGGGGCAAAGCTACAAATTGAGGGGTGATAGATTTAAGACCGATGTCAGAGGCAGGTTCTTTACTCAGAGAGTGGTAAGGGCGTGGAACGCCCTGCCTGCCAATGTAGTTAACTCAGCCACATTACGGGCATTTAAACAGTCCTTGGATAAGCATGTGGATAATGATGGGATAGTGTAAGGGGAGGGGCTGAGATTAGTTCATGGGTCGGCGCAACATCGAGGGCCGAAGGGCCTGTTCTATGCTGTATTGTTCTATGTTCTAAGCTCTATGTGCTTAGCTTTCTGATTTTGACCAAAAATTGGAGTGTCTAGTCATGAAAGCATATGCTTGTTAAGAAAGCATATGGTGTTTTGGCTTACATTAACAGGGGGATCGAGTTTAAGAGCCGCGAGGTTATGCTGCGGCTCTACAAAACCCTGGTGAGGCCACACTTGGAATATTGTGTCCAGTTCTGGTCACCCTATTATAGGAAAGATGTGGAGGCTTTGGAGAGGGTGCAAAGGAGGTTTACCAGGATGCTGCCTGGTCTGGAGGGCTTGTCTTACGAGGAGAGGTTGACTGAGCTCGGACTCTTCTCTCTGCAGAGAAGGAGGAAGAGAGGTGACCTGATCGAGGTGTACAAGGTAATGAGAGGCATTGATAGAGTCGATAGCCAGAGACTTTTCCCCAGGGCAGGATTGACTGCCACGAGGGGTCATAGTTTTAAGGTGTTAGGAGGAAGGTATAGAGGAGACGTCAGAGGGAGGTTCCTCACCCAGAGAGTTGTGAGCACATGGAATACTTTGCCAGTGGTAGCCGTGGAAGTGGAGTCATTAGTGACATTTAAGCGACTGCTAGACATGCACATGGACAGCAGTGAATTGAGGCGAATTTAGGTTAGGTTATTTTATTTTTGGATTAAGATTATTCCGCGACACAACATCGTGGGCTGAAGGGCCTGTACTGTGCTGTACTTTTCTATGTTCTATGATCACATTGCCCCTCGTAGGACATCTTGTTTTCTGTAAATTATACAAACATGAGCGGGTGAAGGCAGAAGAGGCAGTCAACATAAAATAGCAGAAGAAAACTGTGACACAAGCAAAAAGATGGATTGAAGGCGAGTGAAGAAATGCGAATAGTTTATGTACTGATAGCAAAAAGATTCTGACAGGGGCAGAACTGCGACAGAGACGTAGCAATCAACTGATCTTACAGACGTTTCATTGGATTAAAAAACTACCTAGTAGAGTTCTTGCCTGGTGTCATCAGAGTGTGAGACTCTACGCAACCACAGTGTTAATGGTGTGTCACAGCGCAGGGGCACAGAACAAGAAGCAGCTTTCAGTAAAATCAAACGAATAGCAGCAGCACCCAGCGCATCTGGAAGCCATTGTCCCAGTAAAGGGGTGGAATCTGAAAGAGAAGTTCCTTGTTGTGATCAAACGGCCACTACACAAATGATATTCCAGACAAAAGAACGTCACCTAGGAATCAGAAAATACCAGACAAACTGACAACAACACTTCACACGCATTCCTTAACATACCTGAGCACTTCAGAAATAATGGATAAAGTGCGTGAGCAGAAACTGATGAAAGTGGGACAGATAAGAATTATCACAGCTCTGTTCAGAAATTACCATTTTTCTTCACCAACTATGTGTGTTGGGTAGCCTGCAGTTGCAAACTGTAGTGCATACGAGATAACAGGAATTGCAGATGCTGGAGAATCCGTGATAACAAGGTGTGGAGCTGGATGAACAGAGCAGGTCAAGCAGCATCTCGGTGACCTGCTCCCAAGATGCTGCTTGACCTGCTGTGTTCATCCAGTTCCACACCTTGTTATCTTTGTAGTGCATATGAGGCTTGTTTTTTAAAGGGGAAAGTTTGGAGAACTGCATTTTTACAGTGGACTAGCTGACCTGCCGTAGTGATGTGACCCTTAGATCCACTGTCACTTCTTCTACTTTAGTTAGCGGCAGCCACAATCACAATATTAACAATCTCGTAAACAGTCCCACTAAATTGATCCAGTTACCTTAGTCCCAAGATTGTTATTCGACGCCTCCCTCCCCAATCTGGGTCCCAGACTGCCCCGATGTGAACATTTCAGTCAGCTGGAGTCTGTTTTTCCAGTGTTGTCCAGAGCTAATGGACTGGTCAGGTGTCTGCAACAGCCCATTCCAGTTCCATTCTTCTCCTTCATTTGGCAGAAGACTGAAGAAATTTGGACAAAGCCAGGGTTTTGTTTAATGTGATCAACACTGTCTAAGTCAGCATTTATTACACATCCTTAATTACCCCAAGAAATTGGTGGTCAGCTGCCTTCTGGATGCTGAGGCCCATGGACAGCTGTTATAGCCCTGTCAGGACAGACATTAAATGGTGGTACTGCTGCTGACGTTCACATCTCTTTTTTTTTAGTCATTTGTGGGATGTGGGCATCACTGGCTAGGACAGCATTCATTGGCCATCCTTAGTTGCCCTTGAGAAGGGCGGGGGGGGGGTGTGAGCTGCTTCCTTGAACTGCTGTTGTCCACTTGTTGTAGATTGACCTACAATGCCCTTAGGGAGGCGATTCCAGGATTTTGACCCAGCAACAGTGAAGGAACAGCGATATATTTCCAAGTCAGGATGGTAAGTGGCTTGGAGGGGAACAAGCAAGGGGTGGTGTTCCCATGTACCTGCTTCCCTTGTCCTTCTAGATGGTAGTGGTTGTGGGTTTGGAAGGTGCTGTCTGAGGATCTGTGGTGAATTTCTGCAGTGCATCTTGTAGATAGTACACACTGCTGCTACTGAGCGTCGGTGGTGGAGGGAGTGGATGTGGTGCCAATCAAGTGGCTGCTTTGTCCTGGATGGTGTCAAGCTTCTTGAGTGTCATTGGTTTTGCTTCCATCCAGGCAAGTGGGGAGTATTCCATCACACTCCTGACTGGTGCCATGTAGATGGTGGACAGGCTTTGAGGAATCAGGAGGTGAGTTACTTGTCGCAGTATTCCTAATCTCTGACCGCCTCTTGTAGCCACTGTGTTCCTGTGGCAAGATAGGTTGAGTTTCTGGTCAATGGTAACCCCAAGGATGTTGATAGTGGAGGTTGGCATTTGAATGACAAGGGATGGTGGTTAGATAGTCTGTTATTGGTGATGGTCACTGCCTGGCATTTGTGTGGCACAAATGTTACTTGCCCCTTTTCATCCCAAACCTGAATATTGTCAAAGTCTCGCTGCATTTGAACATGGGCTGTTTCAATATTTGAGGAGTTGCGAATGGTGATGAACATTGTGCAATCATCAGTGAACATCTCCACTTCAGACCTTAAATTAATCCCTTGAATTAGTTACAGAATCATAGGATTGTTAGAGAACAGAAGAAGGCCATTCAGCCCATCATGACTCCCCTGGTTCTAAAACCCAGTGCCAATCTCCTGCATTTTCCCCATATTCCTGCATGCCATTATTATCCAAATAATCATCCAATACTTCCTGGACGCCTCAGTTGAACCTGCCTCCACAATATTTCTAGGAAGTACAATCCAGACCCTAACTACTCTCTGAGTGAACATCACTGTTGCTTTATTTGCTCATCATTTTGAATCTATGTTATCTTCTTCTTCTTTCTATTATGAGTGGGAACAGCTTCTCCATAACTGATGCCCCCCGCTCAGGATTTTGAAAACCTTTATCAGATCTCCATCTTCTCTCCAAACAGAATAGTCCCAACTTATTCAATGTGTTTCTGTTCACCGTAGTTTCTCATACCTGGAACCTTTCTTTTGTATCACTTCTGTACTCTTTTCAATGGGTTCCCAACCTTGTTATAATGTGACAACCAAAAGTGTACACAACACTCCAGCTGGTGTCTAGAAAGTATCTTGTACCTGTTCGAGCTCAGCTCCTTTCTCTTGTACCCCATGTCCCTATTAATAGATCCGAGAGCGCTGTGTGCTTTATTAACGGATCCCTTCCCCTGTCCTGCCACTTTTACTGATCTGTGCACACATGCCTCCTCCATCTCATTTCCCAATGATGAGGTCAGTGCTGCAGTACAGCAATGCGTTTTGCTGACAAAGCTGGCATCTCCAGGTGCAGGGGACTAAAGGCTGTCCACATGTCATGTTAAGAGCACACTGCCATAACAGTGGCACGGTGGCTCAGTGGTTAGCGCTACTGCCTCACAACACCAGAGTCCCAGGTTCGAATCCCCCGCCTCGGGTGACCGTCTGCGTGGAGTTTGCACATTTTCCCTGTGTCTCTGTGTGGGTTTCCTCCCACTGTCCAAAGATGAGCAGGCTAGGTGGATGGACCATGCTGAATTGTTCAGGGATGTGTAGATTATGGGGGAATGGGTCTGGGTGGGATGTTCTGAGGGTTGTTATGGACTTGTTGGGCCAAAGGCCACACTGTAGGGATTCTGTATTTAAAGAAAACATGGCCAATATCATCAGCCAAAAAGAGTTCAAATCAATCCATGTACGTTGACATCAGTATCACATCTCAGCTCCTGCACCCCTTTAAAAGTGTACCCCCAATTTTATATTGTCTTTCCACGTTCTTCTGACCAAAGTGCATCATCTCACACTCTGCATTGAACCTTGTCTGCCACCTCTCCGCCCACCCCAACAACTTGTCAATGTCCTTTTGGAGTTCCACGGCGTCCCACTTACAGCTTGCAATTCTTCCAAGTTTCCGGCCATCTGCAAACTTTGAAATTGTCCCCCGCACACAAAGATCCAGGTCATCAAAGTATATCAGGAAAAGCCAGGGCCCCAAAATCAAGCTCTGGGGATCTCTACTACAAACATTCCAGCTGTCTGTTTCCTAACATTCAGCCAAATTTTGCATCTATTTGTGTAAAATGAGAAAGTATTGGCATTTGGAGAGTTCAGCTGTTCATTACTCTGTAAAGCTTTGGGAATTAGGATTTCAGAAGGATCTGTACTTACATCCTGGGTTGTGGGGTAAGGCTGAGGCTATCCTGGGCTGAGATAGACCCTGTTTGTAATCAAGAAAGGAATTGGGGGCTTATGGGCAAAACACAGAAAAGTGGACCTGAGGGTTATCAGATCAGCCATGAGCTCAGACCCGATGCGCTGAATGGTCTACTTCTGCTCCTACATGTTATGTTCTTATCTCAGCCTCATTCTCGATCCCTTTCAGGCAGTGTTTCAAACAATCCTGCTGTTTACACGTGCTGCTCTCAGACAAGGTTTTACATGAACAGCAGCGGCATTGCAACTGGAAGGGTTAGCAGAGCGACATGTCCAACACAGTTTAAACTCAGGTACATTCTCCCAAAACCCTGGTGTGGCACGGTGGCTCAGTGGTTAGCTCTACTGCCTCACAGTGCCAGGGACCCGGGTTCGATTCCACCAGTGACTGTTTGTGCAAAGTTTACACATTCTCCCCGTGTACGTGCGGGATTGCTCCAGTTTCTTTCCAAAGAGGTGTATTGGCCATGCTAAATTACCCTGTAGTATTCAGGAACAAAAACAGAAGTTGCTGGAAAAGCTCAGCAGGTCTGGCAGCATCTGTGAAGGGGGGAAAGAAATCACAGTTAAACGTGTCAGGTCCAGTGACCGTTCCTCAGAACTATTCCTCGCAAGGAGGGTGAAGTGGAACTGTGGGGTGGTACAGCCCTGAGCCAGTGTGTTATGATGCTGTTGGAGAGAGAGGCTGAGAGTGTGTACGTGGCACCGCATGGCACTGAGTGTGGATCTCAGGATGTAGTGAGAGCAGCTGTCAGTGGAACATTGAACATCACAGAGATAACTGCCAGAGATAGTAGGAACTGCGGATGCTGGCGTCACAGATAACACAGTATGGAGCTGGAGGAACACAGTAGGCCAGGCAGCATCAGAGGAGCAGGAAGGCTGACATTTCGGGTCTGGACCTTTCTTCAGCTCATCCCTTGTTATAATGGAAATATCTGTGATCCTGGGAGAATTCAAAACACGAGGGATGAAACTTCAGTTGGGATCCACGTGGGGTGAGTCTGAGCCGGAGGCAGCCACTGAGGAATGTGATATAGCTGTGGAAACAAGTTTTAGAAAATACTCGGTCAAACATTAGGAAGTAAGAGTGAAATTAATGTCGGTGGGCAAGAAGAAAGATTGGAATGGAAATCCCGTCGGAGACAGAAGCAGAACTTTTTGGAGGAAAGGTCACCGGACCCAAAATGTTAATTCTAATGTTTTTCTTGACAGATGTTGCCAGACCATTGTTAGCCAGTAACGGTCCCCGTTGGTAGCTACTCATTCACCCAGGCTGACATTTACCTGCTCTTTGCCCGCCCATCTGTTTCTCTCTCTTTGGGTTGCACCTCCACCTTTGGTTACGCTCAGCCCTCTGCCCCGCACCCTGTCTCCAACATACAATCAATCCTCCACATCCATAAAAAAATCACAAATTCGCCAGTTTGCACTAAAAATATGTCAAAAATGAACATCCATGCACAAGAATCACATGGCCACAAAATGACGGACCATTTTTACCTATTTTTAATGAGCACCACTCTTGAAATTTCATCATTTGCACAACTTCTCGAGAAGTGAGCCCTTACACATAGAGAGGAAGGAATGGCGGCGTTCACCAACCTACAGCCAGTTCTGAGGAAGGGTCAATGGACCCGAAACATTAATTCAGATACAATTAATTCTGATTTCTCTTCACAGATGCTGCCAGACCTGCTGAGCTTTTCCAGCAACTTCTGTTTATCTTCCTGATTTCGAGCAGCCGCAAATCTTTCAGATTTTATTAGTACTGACAGTGGGGAATGCACTCTTTGAAACGTGCTGGAAGCAGGTTCGACTCAGGCATTCACGGGGCCATTATATGGTTATTTGTATAAAAATAAAAGGCATGAATAAGGGCAAAAAGCAAGAGGATGGTGCTCACTCCGAGGGCTAGCATTAGCGTAACGGGCTGAATGGCTTCTCACTGAATTGGGTGTGGGATGGTAGTTCAGGCGCCCGCCAGCAGGGGACGCGGCGGGTACAGGCTGACGTCAGGTCCCTTCACCCGGAACCGGAAGGGGGAGGTGCCAGCAGCAGCTGCGGCGGGGGAAGATGGCGACCGTGAGGAAGCGTGAGCGGCAGGGCCCGGAGCCGGAGGCCCAGCAACAGGCCCCGGCCGGGCCCGGGGAGCCGCAGTTCCCCCCCGGCTTCAGTGTCTCCGAGATTAAAAACAAGCAGCGACGGCAGTTCATGTTCCAGCGGTGGAAGCGGGCCCGGCGGCAGGTGGGTTAGTGGGGGAGGGGGGAGAGGGGGTTGTTGATGGGGGGGGAGGAGAGTGGGGAGGGGGTTGTTGATGGGGGGGGGAGGAGAGTGGGGAGGGGGTTGTTGATGGGTGGGGAGGAGGAGAGTGGGGAGGGAGGAGAGTGGGGAGGGGGTTGGTGATGGCGGTGGGGGAGGAGAGTGGGGAGGGGGTTGGTGATGGGGGGGGAGGAGAGTGGGGAGGGGGTTGTTGATGGGTGGGGAGGAGGAGAGTGGGGAGGGAGGAGAGTGGGGAGGGGGTTGGTGATGGCGGTGGGGAGGAGAGTGGGGAGGGGGTTGGTGATGGGGGGGAGGGGGTTGTTGATGGGTGGGGAGGAGACTGGGGAGGGGGGTTGGTGATGGCGGGGGGGAGGAGAGTGGGGAGGGGGTTGGTGATGGGGGGGGAGGAGAGTGGGGAGGGGGTTGGTGATGGCGGTGGGGAGGAGAGTGGGGAGGGGGTTGGTGATGGGGGGGGAGGAGAGTGGGGAGGGGGTTGGTGATGGGGGGGGAGGGGGTTGGTGATGGGTGGGGAGGAGAGTGGGGAGGGGGTTGGTGATGGGGGGGAGGAGAGTGGGGAGGGGGTTGGTGATGGGGGGGGAGGAGAGTGGGGGGGGAGGAGAGTGGGGAGGGGGTTGGTGATGGGGGGGGAGGAGAGTGGGGAGGGGGTTGGTGATGGGGGGGAGGGGGTTGTTGATGGGTGGGGAGGAGAGTGGGGAGGGGGTTGGTGATGGCGGGGGGGAGGAGAGTGGGGAGGGGGTTGGTGATGGGGGGGGAGGAGAGTGGGGAGGGGGTTGGTGATGGGGGGGGAGGAGAGTGGGGAGGGGGTTGGTGATGGGGGGGAGGGGGTTGTTGATGGGTGGGGAGGAGAGTGGGGAGGGGGTTGGTGATGGGTGGGGAGGAGAGTGGGGAGGGGGTTGGTGATGGGGGGGAGGGGGTTGTTGATGGGTGGGGAGGAGAGTGGGGAGGGGGTTGGTGATGGGTGGGGAGGAGAGTGGGGAGGGGGTTGGTGATGGGGGGGAGGGGGTTGTTGATGGGTGGGGAGGAGAGTGGGGAGGGGGTTGGTGATGGGTGGGGAGGAGAGTGGGGAGGGGGTTGGTGATGGGGGGGAGGGGGTTGTTGATGGGTGGGGAGGAGAGTGGGGAGGGGGTTGGTGATGGCGGGGGGGGAGGAGAGTGGGGAGGGGGTTGGTGATGGCGGGGGGGAGGAGAGTGGGGAGGGGGTTGGTGATGGCGGGGGGGAGGAGAGTGGGGAGGGGGTTGGTGATGGCGGGGGGGAGGAGAGTGGGGAGGGGGTTGTTGATGGGTGGGGAGGAGAGTGGGGAGGGGGTTGTTGATGGGTGGGGAGGAGAGTGGGGAGGGGGTTGTTGATGGGTGGGGAGGAGAGTGGGGAGGGGGTTGTTGATGGGTGGGGAGGAGAGTGGGGAGGGGGTTGTTGATGGGTGGGGAGGAGAGTGGGGAGGGGGGTTGGTGATGGGGGGGGAGGAGAGTGGGGAGGGGGTTGGTGATGGGGGGGGAGGAGAGTGGGGAGGGGTTGGTGATGGGGGGGGAGGAGAGTGGGGAGGGGGTTGGTGATGGGGGGGGAGGAGAGTGGGGAGGGGGTTGGTGATGGGGGGGAGGGGGTTGGTGATGGGGGGGAGGGGGTTGTTGATGGGTGGGGAGGAGAGTGGGGAGGGGGTTGGTGATGGGGGGGGAGGAGAGTGGGGAGGGGGTTGGTGATGGGGGGGAGGGGGTTGGTGATGGGTGGGGAGGAGAGTGGGGAGGGGGTTGGTGATGGGGGGGGAGGAGAGTGGGGAGGGGGTTGGTGATGGGGGGGGAGGAGAGTGGGGGGGGAGGAGAGTGGGGAGGGGGTTGGTGATGGGGGGGGAGGAGAGTGGGGGGGGAGGAGAGTGGGGAGGGGGTTGGTGATGGGGGGGGAGGAGAGTGGGGAGGGGGTTGGTGATGGGGGGGAGGGGGTTGTTGATGGGTGGGGAGGAGAGTGGGGAGGGGGTTGGTGATGGCGGGGGGGAGGAGAGTGGGGAGGGGGTTGGTGATGGGGGGGGGAGGAGAGTGGGGAGGGGGTTGGTGATGGGGGGGAGGGGGTTGTTGATGGGTGGGGAGGAGAGTGGGGAGGGGGTGGTGATGGGTGGGGAGGAGAGTGGGGAGGGGGTTGGTGATGGGGGGGAGGGGGTTGTTGATGGGTGGGGAGGAGAGTGGGGAGGGGGTTGGTGATGGGTGGGGAGGAGAGTGGGGAGGGGGTTGGTGATGGGGGGGAGGGGGTTGTTGATGGGTGGGGAGGAGAGTGGGGAGGGGGTTGGTGATGGCGGGGGGGGGAGGAGAGTGGGGAGGGGGTTGGTGATGGCGGGGGGGAGGAGAGTGGGGAGGGGGTTGGTGATGGCGGGGGGAGGAGAGTGGGGAGGGGGTTGGTGATGGCGGGGGGGGAGGAGAGTGGGGAGGGGGTTGTTGATGGGTGGGGAGGAGAGTGGGGAGGGGGTTGTTGATGGGTGGGGAGGAGAGTGGGGAGGGGGTTGTTGATGGGTGGGGAGGAGAGTGGGGAGGGGGTTGTTGATGGGTGGGGAGGAGAGTGGGGAGGGGGTTGTTGATGGGTGGGGAGGAGAGTGGGGAGGGGGTTGGTGATGGGGGGGGAGGAGAGTGGGGAGGGGGTTGGTGATGGGGGGGGAGGAGAGTGGGGAGGGGGTTGTTGATGGGTGGGGAGGAGAGTGGGGAGGGGGTTGGTGATGGGGGGGGAGGAGAGTGGGGAGGGGGTTGGTGATGGGGGGGAGGGGGTTGGTGATGGGGGGGAGGGGGTTGGTGATGGGGGGGAGGGGGGTTGTTGATGGGTGGGGAGGAGAGTGGGGAGGGGGTTGGTGATGGCGGGGGGGAGGAGAGTGGGGAGGGGGTTGGTGATGGGGGGGGGAGAGTGGGGAGGGGGTTGGTGATGGGGGGGGAGGAGAGTGGGGAGGGGGTTGGTGATGGGGGGGGAGGGGGTTGGTGATGGGTGGGGAGGAGAGTGGGGAGGGGGTTGGTGATGGGGGGGGAGGAGAGTGGGGAGGGGGGTTGGTGATGGGGGGGGAGGAGAGTGGGGAGGGGGTTGGTGATGGGGGGGAGGGGGTTGGTGATGGGGGGGGAGGGGGTTGTTGATGGGTGGGGAGGAGAGTGGGGAGGGGGTTGGTGATGGCGGGGGGAGGAGAGTGGGGTGGGGGTTGGTGATGGGTGGGGAGGATGAGTGGGGAGGGGGTTGGTGATGGGGGGGGAGGAGAGTGGGGAGGGGGTTGGTGATGGGGGGGAGGGGGGTTGTTGATGGGTGGGGAGGAGAGTGGGGAGGGGGTTGGTGATGGGTGGGGAGGAGAGTGGGGAGGGGGTTGGTGATGGGGGGGAGGGGGTTGTTGATGGGTGGGGAGGTGAGTGGGGAGTGGGTTGGTGATGGCGGGGGGGAGGAGAGTGGGGAGGGGGTTGGTGATGGCGGGGGGGAGGAGAGTGGGGAGGGGGTTGGTGATGGCGGGGGGGGAGGAGAGTGGGGGAGGGGGTTGGTGATGGCGGGGGGGAGGAGAGTGGGGAGGGGGTTGGTGATGGCGGGGGGGGAGGAGAGTGGGGGAGGGGGTTGTTGATGGGTGGGGAGGAGAGTGGGGAGGGGGTTGTTGATGGGTGGGGAGGAGAGTGGGGAGGGGGTTGGTGATGGGGGGGGAGGAGAGTGGGGAGGGGGTTGGTGATGGCGGGGGGAGGAGAGTGGGGAGGGGGTTGGTGATGGCGGGGGGGGAGGAGAGTGGGGAGGGGGTTGTTGATGGGTGGGGAGGAGAGTGGGGAGGGGGGTTGTTGATGGGTGGGGAGGAGAGTGGGAGGGGGTTGTTGATGGGTGGGGAGGAGAGTGGGGAGGGGGTTGTTGATGGGTGGGGAGGAGAGTGGGGAGGGGGTTGTTGATGGGTGGGGAGGAGAGTGGGGAGGGGGTTGGTGATGGGGGGGGAGGAGAGTGGGGAGGGGGTTGGTGATGGGGGGGAGGAGAGTGGGGAGGGGGTTGGTGATGGGGGGGGAGGGGGTTGTTGATGGGTGGGGAGGAGAGTGGGGAGGGGGTTGGTGATGGCGGGGGGGAGGAGAGTGGGGAGGGAGTTGGTGATGGGCGGGGGGGAGGAGAGTGGGGAGGGGTTTGGTGATGGCGGGGGGGAGGAGAGTGGGGAGGGGGTTGGTGATGGCGGGGGGGAGGAGAGTGGGGAGGGGGTTGGTGATGGCGGGGGGGAGGAGAGTGGGGAGGGGGGTTGGTGATGGCGGGGGGGAGGAGAGTGGGGAGGGGGTGGTGATGGCGGGGGGGAGGAGAGTGGGGAGGGGGTTGTTGATGGGTGGGGAGGAGAGTGAAGAGGGGGTTGGTTATGGGGGGGGAGGAGAGTGGGGAGGGGGTTGGTGATGGGGGGAGGGGGTTGTTGATGGGTGGGGAGGAGACTGGGGAGGGGGGTTGGTGATGGCGGGGGGGGAGGAGAGTGGGGAGGGGGTTGGTGATGGGGAGAGTGGGGAGGGGGTTGGTGATGGTGGGGGGGAGGAGAGTGGGGAGGGGGTTGTTGATGGGTGGGGAGGAGAGTGGGGAGGGGGTTGGTGATGGCTGGGGGGAGGAGAGTGGGGAGGGGGTTGTTGATGGGTGGGGAGGGGGTTGGTGATGGCGGGGGGGGAGGAGAGTGGGGAGGGGGGTTGGTGATGGCGGGGGGGAGGAGAGTGGGGAGGGGTTGTTGATGGGTGGGGAGGAGAGTGGGGAGGGGGTTGTTGATGGGTGGGGAGGAGAGTGGGGAGGGGGTTGGTGATGGGGGGGGAGGAGAGTGGGGAGGGGGTTGGTGATGGAGGGGGGGGAGGAGAGTGGGGAGGGGGTTGGTGATGGCGGGGGGGAGGAGAGTGGGGAGGGGGTTGTTGATGGGTGGGGAGGAGAGTGGGGAGGGGGTTGTTGATGGGTGGGGAGGAGAGTGGGGAGGGGGTTGTTGATGGGTGGGGAGGAGAGTGGGGAGGGGGTTGTTGATGGGTGGGGAGGAGAGTGGGGAGGGGGTTGGTGATGGGGGGGGAGGAGAGTGGGGAGGGGGTTGGTGATGGCGGGGGGGAGGAGAGTGGGGAGGGGTTTGGTGATGGCGGGGGGGAGGAGAGTGGGGAGGGGTTTGGTGATGGCGGGGGGGAGGAGAGTGGGGAGGGGGTTGTTGATGGGTGGGGAGGAGAGTGGGGAGGGGGTTGGTGATGGCGGGGGGGAGGAGAGTGGGGAGGGGTTTGGTGATGGCGGGGGGGAGGAGAGTGGGGAGGGGTTTGGTGATGGCGGGGGGGAGGAGAGTGGGGAGGGGGTGGTGATGGCGGGGGGGGAGGAGAGTGGGGAGGGGGTTGGTGATGGCGGGGGGGGAGGAGAGTGGGAGGGGGGTTGGTGATGGCGGGGGGGAGGAGAGTGGGGAGGGGGTTGGTGATGGCGGGGGGGAGGAGAGTGGGGAGGGGGTTGGTGATGGCGGGGGGGAGGAGAGTGGGGAGGGGGTTGGTGATGGCGGGGGGGAGGAGAGTGGGGAGGGGGTTGTTGATGGGGGAGGAGAGTGGGGAGGGGGTTGTTGATGGGTGGGGAGGAGACTGGGGAGGGGGTTTGTGATGGCGGGGGGGGTGAGGAGAGTGGGAGGGGGTTGGTGATGGGGAGAGTGGGAGGGGGTTGGTGATGGCGGGGGGGAGGAGAGTGGGGAGGGGGTTGGTGATGGCGGGGGGGAGGAGAGTGGGGAGGGGGTTGGTAATGGGGGGGGAGGAGAGTGGGGAGGGGGTTGTTGATGGGTGGGGAGGAGACTGGGAGGGGGTTGGTGATGGCGGGGGGGAGGAGAGTGGGGAGGGGGTTGGTGATGATGAGAGTGGGGAGGGGGTTGGTGATGGCGGGGGGGGAGGAGAGTGGGGAGGGGGTTGGTGATGGCGGGGGGCAGTAGAGTGGGGAGGGGGTTGTTGATGGGTGGGGAGGAGAGTGGGGAGGGGGTTGGTGATGGGGGGGGAGGAGAGTGGGGAGGGGGTTGGTGATGGGGGGGGGAGGGGGTTGTTGATGGGTGGGGAGGAGAGTGGGGAGGGGGTTGGTGATGGCGGGGGGGAGGAGAGTGGGGAGGGGGTTGGTGATGGCGGGGGGGAGGAGAGTGGGGAGGGGGTTGTTGATGGGTGGGGAGGAGAGTGGGGAGGGGGTTGGTGATGGGGGGGAGGAGAGTGGGGAGGGGGTTGGTGATGGGGGGGAGGGGGTTGTTGATGGGTGGGGAGGAGAGTGGGAGGGGGTTGGTGATGGCGGGGGGGAGGAGAGTGGGGAGGCGGTTTGGTGATGGGCGGGGGGGGAGGAGAGTGGGGTGGGGTTGGTGATGGCGGGGGGGAGGAGAGTGGGGAGGGGGTTGGTGATGGCGGGGGGGAGGAGGAGAGTGGGGAGGGGGTTGGTGATGGCGGGGGGGAGGAGAGTGGGGAGGGGGTTGGTGATGGCGGGGGGGAGGAGAGTGGGGAGGGGGTTGGTGATGGCGGGGGGGGAGGAGAGTGGGGAGGGGGTTGGTGATGGCGGGGGGGAGGAGAGTGGGGAGGGGGGTTGTTGATGGGTGGGGAGGAGAGTGGGGAGGGGGTTGGTAATGGGTGGGGAGGAGAGTGGGGAGGGGGTTGGTAATGGGGGGGGAGGAGGAGAGTGGGGAGGGGGTTGGTGATGGTGGGTGGGGGTTGTTGATGGGTGGGGAGGAGACTGGGGAGGGGGTTGGTGATGGCGGGGGTGAGGAGAGTGGGGAGGGGGGTTGGTGATGGGGAGAGTGGGGAGGGGGTTGGTGATGGCGGGGGGGAGGAGAGTGGGGAGGGGGGTTGGTGATGGCGGGGGGGAGGAGAGTGGGGAGGGGGTTGTTGATGGGTGGGGAGGAGAGTGGGGAGGGGGTTGGTGATGGGGGGGGGAGGAAGAGTGGGGAGGGGGTTGGTGATGGGGGGGAGGGGGTTGTTGATGGGTGGGAGGAGACTGGGGAGGGGGTTGGTGATGGCGGGGGGGAGGAGAGTGGGGAGGGGGTTCGGTGATGGCGGGGGGGAGGAGAGTGGGGAGGGGGTTGGTGATGGGTGGGGAGGAGAGTGGGGAGGGGGTTGGTAATGGGGGGGGAGGAGAGTGGGGAGGGGGTTGGTTGATGGGGAGAGTGGGGAGGGGGTTGGTGATGGCGGGGGGAGGAGAGTGGGGAGAGGGTTGGTGATGGGGGGGGAGGAGAGTGGGGAGGGGGTTGGTGATGGGGGGAGGGGGTTGTTGATGGGTGGGGAGGAGACTGGGGAGGGGGTTGGTGATGGGGGGGGAGGGGGTTGGTGATGGGGAGGAGGGGGTTGTTGATGGGTGGGGAGGGGGTTGGTGATGGGAGGAGAGTGGGGAGGGCGTTGATGGGGGGGAGGGTGTTGTTGATGGGTGGGGAGGAGAGTGGGGAGGAGGTTGGTGAATGGGGGGGAGGAGAGTGGGGTGGAGCTTGGTGATGGGGGGGGAGGAGAGTGGGGTGGAGGTTGGTGATGGGGGGGGAGGGGGTGGTTGGTGATGGGTGGGGAGGAGACTGGGGAGGGGGTTGGTGATGGCGGGGGGGAGGAGAGTGGGGAGAGGGTTGGTGATGGGGAGAGTGGGGAGGGGGTTGGTGATGGCGGGGGGGAGGAGAGTGGGGAGGGGGTTGGTGATGGCGGGGGGGAGGAGAGTGGGGAGGGGGTTGGTGATGGGGGGGAGGGGGTTGTTGATGGGTGGGGAGGAGACTGGGGAGGGGGTTGGTGATGGGGAGGAGGGGGTTGTTGATGGGTGGGGAGGAGAGTGGGGAGGGGGTTGGTGATGGGCGGAGGAGAGTGGGGAGGGCGTTGTTGATGGGTGGGGAGGAGGTTGGTGAATGGGGGGGAGGAGAGTGGGGTGGAGCTTGGTGATGGGGGGGAGGAGAGTGGGGTGGAGGTTGGTGATGGGGGGGAGGAGGGTGGGGTGGGGGTTGGTGATGGGGGGGGAGGAGGGTGGGGTGGGTGTTGGTGATGGGGGGGGAGGAGGGTGGGGTGGGGGTTGGTGATGGGGGGGGGAGGAGGGTGGGGTGGGGGGTTGGTGATGGGGGGGGGAGGAGGGTGGGGTGGGGGTTGGTGATGGGGGGGGAGGAGGGTGGGGTGGGGGTTGGTGATGGGGGGGGAGGAGGGTGGGGTGGGGGTTGGTGATGGGGGGGGGAGGAGGGTGGGGTGGGGGGTTGGTGATGGGGGGGGAGGAGGGTGGGGTGGGGGTTGGTGATGGGGGGGGAGGAGGGTGGGGTGGGGGGTTGGTGATGGGGGGGGAGGAGGGTGGGGTGGGGGTTGGTGATGGGGGGGGAGGAAGGGTGGGGTGGGGGTTGGTGATGGGGGGGAGGAGGGGTGGGGTGGGGGTTGGTGATGGGGGGGGAGGAGGGTGGGGTGGGGGTTGGTGATGGGGGGGGAGGAGGGTGGGGTGGGGGTTGGTGATGGGGGGGGAGGAGAGTGGGGTGGGGGTTGGTGATGGGGGGGGAGGAGAGTGGGGTGGGGGTTGGTGATGGGGGGAGGGGGTTGTTGAATGGTGGGAGGAGAGTGAGTGGGGAGAGGGTTGGTGATGGGGGGGAGGAGAGTGGGGTGGGGGTTGGTGATGGGGGGGGAGGAGAATGGGGTGGGGGTTGGTGATGGGGGGGAGGAGAATGGGGTGGGGGTTGGTGATGGGGGGGGAGGAGAATGGGCGTGGGGGTTGGTGATGGGGGGGGAGGAGAGTGGGGTGGGGGTTGGTGATGGGGGGGGAGGAGAGTGGGGTGGGGGTTGGTGATGGGGGGGAGGGGGTTGTTGATGGGTGGGGAGGGGAGTGGGGAGAGGGTTGGTGATGGGGGAGGAGAGTGGGGGAGAGGGTTGGTGATGGGGGGAGGAGAGTGGGGAGAGCGTTGGTGATGGGGGGAGGAGAGTGGGGAGAGGGTTGGTGATGGGGGGAAGAGAGTGGGGAGAGGGTTGGTGATGGGGGGAGGAGAGTGGGGAGAGAGGGCTGGTGATGGGGGAGGAGAGTGGGGAGAGGGTTGGTGATGGGTGGAGGAGAGTGGGGAGAGGGTTGGTGATGGGGGAGGAGAGTGGGGAGGGGGTTGCTGATGGGGGGCGAGGAGAATGGGGTGGGGGTTGGTGATGTGGGGGGAGGAGAGTGGGGTGGGGGTTGGTGATGGGGGGGAGGAGAGTGGGGAGGGTGTTGGTGATGGGGGGGAGGGGGTTGTTGATGGGTGGGGAGGGGAGTGGGGAGAGGGTTGGTGATGGGGGGAGGAGAGTGGGGAGAGGGTTGGTGATGGGGGGAGGAGAGTGGGGGAGAGGGTTGGTGATGGGGGGAGGAGAGTGGGGAGAGGGCTGGTGATGGGGGGAGGAGAGTGGGGAGAGGGTTGGTGATGGGGGGAGGAGAGTGGGGGAGAGGGTTGGTGATGGGGGGAGGAGAGTGGGGAGGGGGTTGCTGATGGGGGGGAGGAGAGTGGCGACAGGGTTGTTGATGGGGGGAGAGGAGAGTCGGGAGGGGGTTGTTGATGGGGGGGAGGGGGTGTTGATGGGGTGGGGAGGAGAGTGGGGAGGGGGTTGGTGATTGGGGGGAGGAGAGTGGGGAGGGGGTTGTTGATTGGGGGGAGGAGAGTGGGGAGGGGGTTGTTGATGGGGGGGGGGGGAGAGTGGGGAGGGGGTTGTTGATGGGGGGGGAGAGTGGGTAGGGGGTTGTTGATGGGGGGGGGAGAGTGGGGATGGGGTTGTTGATGGGGGGAGGAGAGTGGGGAGGGGGTTGGTGATGGGGGGGGGAGAGTGGGGTGGCGGTTGTTGATCGGGGGGGGAGAGTGGGGATGGGGTTGTTGATGGGGGGAGGAGAGTGGGGAGGGGGTTGGTGATGGGGGGAGGAGAGTGGGGAGGGGGGTTGGTGATGGGGGGGGGAGAGTGGGTAGGGGGTTGTTGATGGGGGGGGGAGCGTGTGGAGGGGGTTGTTGATGGGGGGGAGAGTGGGGAGGGGGTTGTTGATGGGGGGGGAGAGTGGGGAGGGGGTTGTTGATGGGGGGGAGAGTGGGGAGGGGGGTTGTTGATGGGGGGAGGAGAGTGGGGAGGGGGTTGCTGATGGGGGGGAGGAGAGTGGCGACAGGGTTGTTGATGGTGGGAGGGGGTTGTTGATGGGTGGGGAGCAGAGTGGGGAGAGGGTTGTTGATGGGGGGTAGGAGAGTGTGGAGGGGGGTTGATGGGGGGAGGGGGTTGTTGATGGGTGGGGAGGAGAGTGGGGTGGGGGTTGGTGATTGGGGGGAGGAGGAGAGTGGGGAGGGGGTTGGTGATTGGGGGGAGGAGGAGAGTGGGGAGGGTGTTGGTGATTGGGGGGAGGAGGAGCGTGGGGAGGGTGTTGGTGATGGGGGGGGGTAGGAGAGTCGGGAGGGGGGTTGTTGATGGGGGGGAGGAGAGTGGGGAGGGGGTTGTTGATGGGGGGGTTGGGGTTGTTGATGGGTGGGGAGGAGAGTGGGGAGAGGGTTGATGATGCGGGGGAGGAGTGTGGGGAGGGGGTTGGTGATGGGGGGGAGAGTGGGGAGGGGGTAGGTGATGGGGGGGGAGAGTGGGGAGGGGGTTGGTGATGGTGGGGGAGAGTGGGGAGGGGGTTGTTGATGGGGGGGAGGAGGTGATTTTGGAGGGGGTTGGTGATGGCGGTGGGGAGGAGAGGTGGGGTGGGGGTTGGTGATGGGGGGGAGGAGGAGTGGGGAGGGGGTTGTTGATGGGTGGGAGGAGAGTGGGGAGGGGGTTGTTGATGGGTGGGAGGAGAGTTGGGAGGGGGTTGTTGATGGGTGGGAGGAGAGTGGGGAGGGGGTTATTGATGGGGGGGAGGAGAGTGGGGAGGGGGTTGTTGATGGGGGGAGGGGGGGTTGTTGATGGGGGGGGAGGGGTTTGATCGGGGGGGAGGAGAGTGGGGAGGGGGTTGGTGATGGAGGGGGGGAGGAGAGTGGGGAGGGGATTGGTGATGGCGGGGGGGAGGAGAGTGGGGAGGGGGGTTGGTGATGGCAGGGGGGAGGAGAGTGGGGAGGGGGTTGGTGATGGTGGGGGGGAGGAGAGTGGGGTGGGGGTTGGTGATGGGGGGAGCGAGAGTGGGGTGGGGCTTTGGTGTTGGGGGGAGAGTGGGGAGGGGGTTTGTTGATGGGGGGGAGGAGAGTGGGGACGGGGTTGTTGATGGGGGGGGTTGTTGATGGGGGCGGGGGAGGAGAGTGGGTAGGGGGATGTTGATGGGGGGGGGGGGTGAGTGGGGCGGGTGTGGTGATTGGGGGGTGGAGCAGAGTGGGGAGGGGGGGGTGATGGGGGGGTGGGGGTGGTGATGGGTGGGGAGGAGTGGGGGTGTGGGTGGGGATGGGGGGGTGAGGGGGTGGGGGGGGGTGATGGGGGGGGAGGGAGTGGGGTGGGGGGGGGTGTTGGAGGGGGGGGTGGTGTGGGGGTGGGGGGGGGGTGGGAAGGGGGGTGGTGTGTGGGGTGGGGGGTGGTGAGGGAGGGGGGAGAGGGGGGTAGGGAGGGGGGGTGATGCGGGGGGAGGAGTGGAGTGGGGTGGGGGGGGTGGATGGGAGGGGGGGTGGTGTGGGGGGTGTGGGAGGGGTGGTGTGGAGGGGGGGAGGAGTGGGGGGGTGGGGGTGGGGGTGGATGGGAGGGGGGGGAGGTGTGGGGGGTGGGGGGGGGGTGGGAGGGGGGGGTTGTGTGGGGGGTGTGGGGGTGAGAGAGAGGGGAAGACGAAGAAGGGGGGGGGGGGGTGTGTGTGTTAAAGAGAAATAGAGAGGAAAAAAAGAATGATAATTAAAAAGAAAATAGAGAAGAAAAAAAGAATGATAATTAAAAAGAAAATAGAGAAGAAAAAAGAATGATAATTAAAGAGAAAATAGAGAAGAAAAAAAGAATGATAATTAAAAAGAAAATAGAGAAGAAAAAAATGATTATTAAAAAAGAAAAATAGAGAAAAAAGAATGATAATTAAAAAGTAAATAGAGAAGAAAAATAGAATGATAATTAAAAAGAAAATAGAGAAGAAAAAAGAATGATAATTAAAAAGAAAATATAGAAGAAAAAATGATTATTAAAAGAAAATAGAGAAAAATGATAATTAAAGAGAAAATAGAGAAGAAAATAAATGATTATTAAAAGAAAAAAATGATAATTAAAAAGAAAATAGAGGAGAAGAAAAAATTGATAATTATAAAGAAAATAGAGAAAAAAAAAATGATTATGAAAAGTAAAATAGAGAAGAAAAGAAAAATGATTATTAAAAAAATGATTATTAAAAGGAAAAAGAGAAGAAAAAATGATTATTAAAAAGAAAATAGAGAAAATGATAATTAAAGAAAATAGAAAAAAATGATAATTAAAAATAAAATAGAGAAGAAAAAATAATGATAATTAAAAAGAAAATAGAGAAGAAAAAAGGAATGATAATTAAAAAGAAAATAGAGAAGAAAAAAAGAATGATAATTGAAAAGAAAATAGAGAAGAAAAAAAGAATGATAATTAAAAAGAAAATAGAGAAGAAAAAGTGATTAAAAGAAAAATGATTATAAAAAGAAAAAATGATTATTAAAAAGAAAATAGAGAAGAAAAAATGATTGTTAAAAGAAATAGAGAAGAAATAAATGATTATTAAAAAGAAAATAGAGAAGAAAATAAATGATTATTAAAAAGAAAATAGAGAAGAAAAAAATGATAATTAAAAAGAAAATAGAGAAAAAAATGATAATTAAAAGAAAATAGAGAAGAAAAAACGAATGATAATTAAAAGAAATTTGATAAGAAGAAAAAAATGATTATTAAAAAGAAAATAGAGAAAAATAATGATAATTAAAAAGAAAATAGAGAAAAAAAATGATAAGTAAAAAGAAAACTAGAGAAAAAAATGATAATTAAAAAGAAAATATAGAAGAAAAAAGATGATGATTAAAGAGAAAATAGAGAAGAAAATAAATGATTATTAAAAAGAAAAAAGATTATTAAAAAGAAATAGAGAAGAAAAAAATGATTATTAAAAAGAAAGTAGAGAAGTAAAAAAAATGATAATTATAAAGAAAATAGAGAAGAAAAAAAATTGATAATTAAAAAGAAAATAGAGAAGAAGAACAAATTGATAATTAAAAGAAAATAGAGAAGAAGAAAAAATTGATAATTAAAAATAAAATAGAGAAGAAAATAAATGATTATTAAAAGCAAATGATTAAAAGAATATAGAGAAGAAAAAAATGATTATTAAAGAGAAAATAGAGGAGAAATAAATGATTATTAAAAAGAAATAATGATTATTAAAGGAGAATAGAGAAGAAAAAATGATGATTAAAAAGAAAATAGAGAAGAAAAATGATTATTAAAAAGAAAAGAGAAAAATGATATTAAAAAGAAATAGAGAAAAAAAATGATTATTAAAAAGAAAATAGAGAAAAATGATATAAAAGAAAAGAGAAAAAAAATGATTATTAAAAGAAATAGAGAAAAAAAATGATAATTAAAAAGAAAATAGAGAAGAAAAAAATGATAATTAAAAGAAAATAGAGAAGAAAAAATGATTATTAAATGAAAATAGAGAAAAAAGTGATAATTAAGAATAAAATAGAGAAAAAAAATGATAATTAAAAAGAAAATAGAGAAGAAAAAAATGATTATTAAAATGAAAATAGAGAAAAAAAATGATATTAAAAGTAAAGAGAAAAAAAATGATAATTAAAAAGAAAATAGAGAAAAAAAAAATGATAATTAAAAAGAAAATAGAGAAGAAAAATTGATTATTAAAAAGAAATAGAGAAGAAAAAAATGATAATTAAAAAGAAAATAGAGAAGAAAATAAATGATTAATAAAAAGAAAAAAATGATTATTAAAAGAAAGTAGAGAAGAGAAAAAATGATTATTAAAGGGAGAATAGAGAAGAAAAAAAATGATGATTAAAAAGAAAATAGAGAAGAAAAATGATAATTAAAAGAGAAAATAGAGAAGAAAAAATGATAATTAAAGAGAAAATAGAGAAGAAAAAATGATAATGAAAGAGAAAATAGAGAAGAAAAAATGATAATTAAAGAGAAAATAGAGAAGAAAAAATGATAATTAAAGAAGAAAATAGAGAAGAAAAAATGATAATTAAAGAGAAAATAGAAAGAAAATAAATGATTATTAAAAGAAAAAATGATAATTAAAAGAAAATAGAGAAGAAAAAAATGATAATTAAAAATAAAATAGAGAAGAAAAAATATGATAATAAAAATAAAATGGAGAAGAGAAAAAATGATGATTAAAAAGAAAATAGAGAAGAAAAAATGATAATTAAAAGAAAATAGAGAAGAATAAATGATAATTAAAGAGAAAATAGAGAAGAAAAAAATGATAATGAAAGAGAAAATAGAGAAGAAAAAATGATAATTAAAAGAGAAAATAGAGAGGAAAAAATGATAATTAAAGAGAAATAGAGAAGAAAAAAATGCTAATTAAAGAGAAAATAGAGAAGAAAAAAATGATAATTAAAAGAAAATAGAGAAGAAAAAAATGATAATTAAAGAGAAAATAGAAAGAAAATAAATGATTTATTAAAAAGAAAAAAATGATAATTAAAAATAAAATAGAGAAGAAAAAAAATGATAATTAAAAATAAAAATAGAGAAGAAAAAAATGATAATTAAAATAAAATGGAGAAGAAAAAAAATGATAATTAAAAATAAAATAGGAGAAGAAAAAAAATGATAATTAAAAATAAAATGGAGAAGAAAAAAAATGATAATTAAAAATAAAATAGAGAAGAAAAAAAATGATAATTAAAAGAGAAATAGAGAAGAAAATAATGATTATTAAAAGAAAAATGATAATTAAAATAAATAGAGAAGAAAAAAAATGATAATTAAAAATAAAATAGAGAAGAAAAAAAATGATAATTAAAAATAAAATAAAGAAGAAAAAAATGATAATTAAAAATAAAATAAAGAAGAAAAAAAATGATAATTAAAAAATAAAATAAAGAAGAAAAAAATGATAATTAAAAAGAAAATAAAGAAGAAAAAAATGATAATTAAAAATAAAATAAGAAGAAAAAAATGATAATTAAAAATAAAATAAGAGAAGAAAAAAAATGATAATTAAAAAAAAAAGAAGAAAAAAATGATAATTAAAAATAAATAAGAAGAAAAAAAATGATAATTAAAAATAAA